>NC_134550.1:39348488-39458744 GCF_025594145.1 Primulina tabacum | reverse complement strand
CCTCCGCCCCGTGTCGTCGTATTAATTCGTCTTCTTTTCAAACGAAATCCAGGCATGTGTATATTTTCCATTGCTCTTCAATCAAGTCATAATATGATTTTTAAAAAATTACATGATCATGATTTATAGCCAAGAACCGAAATTTTTCAGCAACATGATCACAGAATTCTGCACAGTTTTTTTTGGGGTTCTTCATGCTTCACGGCTTTGGCTGTTTTGATGGTTTCAGGCGGTTGGCTCGTGTCCAGGCTCCCAAGGCTGCATCTAGACACGCACTAAGACATGTTAGGATCATATTGGTCCGTTCGTTCAAGCCCCATACCCGCTGGTAATTCAGAAATGACAGCAACTCCCCTCTAGTGTCATATTGTGCTTCGATTTTTCGGTTTTGCTGTCAAGGTTGATGGTTCTGATCTTGGCTGCCCTATGGGCTATAGCCATGGTTAGAACATCTCCTTGTTATGTCTAAGACATGACCAAGTCGCCCTTTCGAGGATTGGTCCATGACGGAATCGGTTTTTAAATAAAAACACAAGAACAGCCCCTTCGACCCTTTCCCCTTTTCTGCATGTGTACTTTTCGGTTTTGATGGTTGGGGTGAATCTCGGTTGGCCTCTGGCCCTTAGCCCTGGTTCGCTCCATACCTCTAGATGTCTAGATCGTGCCATGGTCAATCAAATGGCCACTGGAATGGTCCATGACAGCAAGAACGATTGCAACAGCCCACGCGCAGGTTTGGCTCTCGGTGGGGAAGTTTCGGTTCATTCATGTTCCCTCCGCCTAGAAGCCTGCCAGGAGCCGCTCATTGTCCGTGCAACTGATGGCACCGGCGATCACCCCCCGCCCTCTTCGGCCCCGGGCCTCACATGCCCACCAGCTTCCGCTTGGTTCGTCCCCGAACCACACCGTACTAAGAGAGGTCGGCTCTGATACCAACTGTAACGCCCCAGATTCGACGACTGTCCTCACTGTACTAAGACGAGCTTTCCAGCATGCTTATGTCCTGACTCACACGCACCCTAGGAAACTTCCCAGAAGGTCACCCATCCCAAAATTGCCCCAAGTTAAGCACGCTTAACTTTGGAGTTCTTATGTGATGAGCTACAGAAAAGAAGATGCACTTTCGTGATATGAGTAATACCAATCAAATCTTTTAAGCCTTCTTCAACTGTACAGTCCATTACATTGAACAGTCTCGGAATCCCTCTCATTCCCGTGGGGTCGGTTCATTCATGTTCCCTCCGCCTAGAAGCTTGCCAGGAGCCGTTCATTGTCCGTGCAACTGATGGCACCGGCGATCAACCCCCGCCTTCTTCGGCCCCGAGCCTCGCAATTATATAACAAAATAGTCCATGATCATAAAATTACCAAAAATAGAAAATATATGATTAAAATTGATTTGTAAATACAGAAGACTAAAATCGTAAAATGACTAAGATAAAAAACTAAATTGCAGTTTCCTTGTAAATTTCTCTTCACGCATTTAAATATCATTCTAAACCATTTTGCTTTTAGCTTAATTTCAAATATTAATTATATCCCTTCTACTGTTCTGCATGCCCACAGGCCATGGTGTTTTGAGAGAGAGAGAGAGAGACTATTCTCAAACTTCCCATGTCCCAATATATAAATTATCTAATCCAAATATAACATAAGACATAAATTTCGCAATTTGAATATTGAAGGGGTTTCTCATAATTGCAACATCCTCTCAATTGTTGGTTGAAGTAGCATTAACTATCCAATTTCAATACATTTCTCGTATTCTTTTTGCTATATCTACAGTTTAGAAATGTAAAAAATAATCCAAGGTAGGGTTTACGTAATGTTGGCATGTGTTTAACATTAATAAAAACATAAGTAGCGTTTCTTTTATTGTAAAGTAGATATATTCGTACATAAATATTTTGTTTTTATTTTATTTTTCTAATGTAATATACAAAAAAAAGCATCTGAAATGATTTGGGCCAGGAGCTGAGTGCACTTAACTCGCGTGCAGTACGGAAGGATTGCTGCATGGCGAAATGAATACGAACTGTACATTTTGTCAAGATTTGTAGTTAGACAAATGGACAGGGGATGGCGTAAGAGCTCTACCACTCCATCTGTTACTTTACAAGTAAACTGCAGTGTGGGAGAAGGGGTCCACATATTTTACCTTGATGTTGGAAATTGAAATGAAAGCTATTAAGAGAGCAGTCAGAAAAGGGTTGCTGGAGGATGGCGTAATGATAAAAACTGCAACTTGACGGCAAATGGAGAGACAAGAAATCGGAATATGCATTACCCTGTCAGTGACATCGATCCCTCCACACGCAATGCTCGTAGATCGAGGGGGCTGGGTTTTCCTTCAATTAGCTATCTCTATCTCTGCTCCGAATGCCTTTTTTCTTTTCTTGGGGAGTAAATTTTCTCTTTTACCTTTCTTCCCCTAGTTAGTGGATCAATCTGATTATATTTTCATCCGATGACTTTAAATCACTCAAGGACCTGCTTTGATTAAACCTTGATTATTTGTTTAGTCCACGTTTGACTTGTTCTTAAGCATTCAGCTGGGAGGGTGATTGACTAATTTTATAAACCCTGCTTGTAGGAAAAGAAATCAATCGGTTCTGGCATGGATAATCCCTTTACAATACCAAGGATTATGGGAATCAAAATACCTAAACGTTAAAAAAAACAATACGATATTACGAAAGGGAGGATTTAAAATTTTCCCTCATCAAGTTCTTTAAAAAAAAATGACGAAAAAATTCATATATGGATATCTTAAAAATTGACAAAAAAATATTATTTTATTCATCGTGATCGATTATATTTTGTGTTAGAGTAGATGTCTTGTAAGCCAACTGTTGGCTGAAAATTTATTGATTCAAGTGTAATAAATAATCTTATTTTAATATAATTTACCTTTTAATGATTTCGTTTTACTTTATCTGTATACTCATGCAATCAGCATAAATAAAATCATTGATTATGCTTTAATACAAATGAATCATTATTCGATGTTGAAACTCATTTGTAAACACTGCATATTCTAAATTCGTTCTTAGTCGATTCAGCCGCCTAAAATAAGGATAAACACCGCTTGAGCTCGAGACTAGCATCTGTGATGTTGTGTACTGCGTTTCTTGGTAAGGGCATAGAGATGTCCAAACATGCAGACGAGTAGTCATATGATGATTATACCGAACAACCCTCCCTCGGACTTTCCAAGTGGTTATCATTCTTTGAGAGGATAAGTCCGTGATTATGATTGTACACCATTAGTCCTTACGACCCGAGACAACACTGAGGCTCTATATATGCTAGGGCTGTGCTTTGACTCGTTTACCGGCTCCAGGAGAGTCATCAGGTGGCGAGGTTGGGTACATTTGCGACACATATAGGAGCCAGTGCATTGTAGTCGGGGATTCACCGCTCATCTATGGGTGTGGATATCCAATGTGATCTGATGAAATAATTGTGCGTTGAATCTCTGGCGAGAGTATGAGATGTACGTTAGAGAAAGAGTTCTCCAATAGTAATGCGATGCCACTATTTATATGTATCACATAGTTATCGAATTATTATGCAACCCTCGATGAACCAATGGTTGCAGATTCGATCGGGATATATGAGATAAAGGGACCGTACTGTACGTTAATTATAATCGACTGGTTCTTGCAGGCACTATCAGTGATACCTAGGGGATCATAGGGCGATGCTACTAGACGCTCTTACCATGATCCGATGGGTGCAATCAGAAATGAGTTCTGACATTCTTGATCAAGGTGTTAATGAAAAGAATGAGGCTAACTAGGTGTTGCGTATTTTCACTAACGCAAGTATACGGTGTCAAGTTTTAGTACTGGTATGAGTACAGATATTGATCCCACGAGGAGTAATTATTTAAATTGTATATTAAGTATCATAATTGACAAAGTTCAACTTTATTTAGAAAATTCAAATAGATAGTTGATAATCAATTCAAAAATCAAAACAAATAACGAATCCTTATTTCTTAGCACGCAGTTGAAATTCAATGAGTAGATCAATCTAAAGATAAGATTTTGTCTAGTCTCCCCTATGCTAAATTAAAATTGACAAACATGTTATTAAATTGCATCATGTTTACTAATCAAGAACTCGCAATTTTCCTATTCCCTTTTTCAAGTGATAAATAGAACCATATTACCTATTATCGATTTTAATATGTCTATTCAAAATCACGTAACACATAATAAATGCAAACAAGGTTCTCTTTATGGATTCGTCAGAGTTATACGTCTTTTGCATATTATAAACATCTGACGATGTGATTTCCCATGTCCTAATTTCAACCCCCTCTCTCGAGTGTTAGATCTTAATTAATTGATCAATCGAATTATAGCCAATAATCCAAAAGCATTAAGAACAAGAAATCACAAATAAACACGATGAATTAATTCAATGAAAATTCAAAACGTCAATAACATAGGTTCAACCAAGACTACGTCAATCTCTAAAAAATAAAATTAGCTCATACTCGAATATAAATCAATACAAAACATGTTTGTAATCATTAAAAAAGTAAAAGTAAAGAACAAAATTAGAAACGTGTTGAAGAGAGATGAAAGTGCGTTTTCGTGTCCGGATTCAACGTCTTCTATCTCCGTTCTTCGCATTCCATCTTCCGTGCGCTCTGACTTTTGCGTCTTTTTTCTCGTATGTCGGCTGTAGCTTTGTTTTTCTTAATTCCCCCCTTATAAAGCCCACGATGAAACCTAAGAAATCTGGACATCGCGCCGCACGCATATGCGCGCCCTAAACTCGTGCATATGCGCTGGTCCTTCTGTGTGGGCGATTTTCTTGCGCGCCCTAGCTCCGCGCATATGCGCGAAGCGGAGTCTTCTATTTTGCTTCTGACTTTTTCCTTCGCTCGCGCATATGCACGCCCCGACTCGCGCATATGCGCGGGTCTCGCTGCCTTCAGAGCTGGGCCATTTTCCTTCAATTTCTTCTAATCGTCATTTTCGCTCCTTTTTAGCCCATGTAGTAGCCTTACCTATATTTCTGCAAGCACATCAAAATTAGCAAAAGACGCATAATTCCGCCCAAGAAAACTAACAATCTATATGAATTAGAAGGATAATTTAAGTGCACAAAAATGCACTTATGCAAATCTCCTAGACTTGAACTTTTGCTAGTCCCGAGCAAAAAATAACCGTAAAAATAGAGCTTCACGGAAGAAATAACGCTAACAACTACAGTCATGGATATGCAAAAAGTGATATTGGCCTCCGACTCATCTATTTCATGTAATTCACGATTACTCAGAAGTCACGTGCGTGTGTGCTATGTCAATGTTCATTAACCCAATCAACTGCTCAAATAGATTCACAACACTTACTAGCCTTATAAACTCAAAAGATTTTCAGTTTCATTTTAACCCACACTTCATTAACATACAAATTCACTTGCACAGATCACAAAGGACTTTATTATTGATTATTGGTTAATAAGATATTCAACAGAAGATATACCAGAGATGAAGTCACACAATGAGATGCTTGTATGCAAGTGATTAAAGTCTCTACTCGTTACCAATGTCTCTCAGGTATCCATAGGCTTGACTTTGAACAACTTATCTCCACTAGTATATTGGATAAATGTGACAAGGTTAATAGGTCTTGTAAGCTTGTAACGTTAGGCTATAGCTCTTGGCTACAATAGAAGGTATGGAAATCAAAATTTGAGAGAAATGATCGAATTTTCATCATCTTCACTTTCATTTCATTCACCATCACTTATCATTTCTTCCCAATCATATCATCTATTTCCCTTTTTTTTTTTCTTTTCACCCATTTTTTATTCCTCCTTTTTGTCTCTTTTGAACTCTTTTTTGCACATTCAGTTTTTCTTTTTCTTTTCAAGAGTGTTTGAATCAATACAACACCAATGAACTTATTTCTCTCAAAATTTAGGTAGGACAATAAGTGTATAAGCTTCATAGGTAGTTGTTGTGGGATGTAGAATAGATACAAGTGGGGGCTAATTGTGTGTCCATCGGCACACACCACTTGATTTTTTAGCAGGCTCAAAATGGGACATTAGGGATATTTCATGTTGATTGGTAGGCTCAAAGTCTCAACGGTTCCAAAGATTGCCTAAATCATTCCTGTGTCACATATTATCCGTATTTCGCCTCGAAAAGTGTTTAAACAAATTCTAGAATTTCCGTCAATCCATTAGTAAACTCGTATAAACCAATCACATGCATTTTTCAATAAAACGATATATGAGAGGTGCACAAAGAAAAGTCAACCATCTCAATCTACTCTAGGTTCAATGGGCTAATGTACGATAATAGCAATGAAAACGGCCCAAAGACATTAAGAAAGATTGCCTAGGTCATTTCTGTGTTGCAAATGTGTCGGTTAATGTTGTGGGGCCCCGGGTCCGACATCTAATATTAATAATTATAAATATAACAGACCAAATGATTGAGTAAAAATACATAATTTGTGGTTCACAAATCCACATAAACATCGTCCAAATAATTTAAATGCCTCAAATGTTTAAAATATAATTTTCAACATGCCAAACCAAGTAATCCCAACATCATTAAATAGCTCCTAAGACTCGAGAATCCCACTCTAACTCGTATCTCATCGCCTAGAGCTGGACTCTAGCATCCCAAGCCTCGCCTCACCTACCGTCAAGCACATGAAAACAAGAGGTAGCCGACGTGCCGGTGAGTATAAAACCAGTATGATACAATCAATAACATATTTGAATTAAAATTTACAAATAATTCATATAAATTCATAAAGATGCAATATAATGCAATGCAGTATCAGAAGCTGTGGGCAATCAATAAATCTCAAGATCAAGTGAATCATCTGGTCATAGGGTACCCAAGGAAAGAGAATCCCCAGCAACATCCACCGACTCATCGCTCGGGGTGGGTCTGCTGTGTTCTACAATCCCAGGTCTATGGTGCGCCTATAGTGACTGTTCAGGTCATAGCAGCGACCTCCGCATACATTATGCCAACTCAACTATAGCCCCATACGTCAAACAAATCAATAAATCAAAGCGACATTTGCCATATCAAATCTGGATCGAAAAATGTTCAATATGCAATGCAATGATGCATTTCAATCTCATCAAGTAAATATCATAATAAGCTCATCTCAAAAGATCAATCATCAACAAATAACAAGTAATTTATCAAGCCATCGAATTTTCATTTAAAATAAAAATGGTACTTTTACCTCGTATTTTACCGACCGTAACATACCTTTTCAATATTACAAACAAAACAAAATATATGGTTGAGAATTCTTGAACCCTCGCTGTTTACTCGATTCTCTATCAACCAACTTAAATTAAATAATCTTGAGCTAACCCAAGTCAATACTTCAACAGAATCTTCAATACATAAATCAAGAACTCGGATTACTTATCAACACAGAGCAATATTCGTACAAAAATTCATAATTAATTCGGTACAGCTTCAAATCAAGATCTGTAAATTGGATATGCAAGTAAACTTGATGCCAAACAATTCTTCTTCACAAACTTTTGTCAAATAAAGAATTTACTCAGTCGTTCATAATCTGAAACATACAACATAATTTTCGAAATTCTGCATCAGTATAAATATGGCATAGTTAGTATTTCAAGCATAACTCCATCAATACTCAATGGCATCAAGTCCAGTTTATATCATTTCGAAGCCAAGACAATGTTCTATAACTTTCATTTGAACATCAAATCCAGAATCCCATCAAATAAATCCCAGAATTCGAATAAACAGAAGGCATGTACACAAACTCGAGATTCTAGACCAGGTTTAGTAAATATAGCATATCTCTTTCATTTCTTCATGGAATTGAGTGATTTTGAACCAATCGAAGATAACTTGATTGTCTACAAGTTGATGAAGACCGTAACTCCAAAATCCAAACACAACTGTCCCATATACTCGAAATACAGAAGGTATAAAAACTGATCTTGCACAAAAATAAGAAACCATGCTCATATCCATTTTAAATTTAAACCAACTCAAATACAACATCTTCCACATCTTAATATCTCAAATATCAACTCAAATATCAATTCTAAACTTCAACCCATTTCCAAACTTTAACAAAAATCGGAAAAACTTGCATCCTTGTGAAGCCCGTGATGAGAGGATCACAAATCTACCTTCATTTCATAATTTTCTTGAACAAATCTCCCATAGATTGAAGAAAGAAATGTAGAAAATGGAAGGAAAGAGGGTTTTGGTGGAGGAGAAGGAGAAGAAATGATTGGTCGACCATCACAAATGTCATGTGAGAAATACTAAAATTCAGATCTCTATTGTCTATTTAGTATCACAAGCATGTAAATTGTCATTAAGCATTGATAGTATCAACAAACATGACCGGGCAAAGACATTGTGACTCCCAAGTTATCATGAATACATATATGCATTAAAACCACGATTTCATTTTCATCATCGGCCACACAATGACGTATCTATGACTTTTCCTAACAATTCTTGCATGCATAAAAATAAAAACTACTGAGCAGAAAATAACTGACAACGAATTAACTAAGAATGAATTAAAAACTTAAACTATCAAGCAAATTGACCCTTCCAAACTTACAGTATGCATTGTCCTCAATGTATAAACATGATAGAAACGAACAATCATACCTCCCACGACGAGCGTCAGTGCTCGCCGTCACCATCATCGTCATCCTCATCCATGTGCTGGGGTGGCCATACTGGTGGTCGCTGTGTATTCCTGAGGATGGGTTCGCGATTCTCGTTTTTTTTTTAAATCAGTCCTCGTGCATATGCGCGTCTCAACCCGACACATATGCGCCAAAGTCTCTGCCTCGAATTTTCTGCCTCTTCATTTTCGCGCATATGAGCGAAGTACTCTACCTAAAGTGAATCCGCCTTGTCGGCGCATATGCGCCAAAGTATCTGTCCTCCGTGCTGGGCTTCGCGCATGTGCGCGCACTAAGTCGCGCATATGCGCGATGCACACTATCCAAAAACTTTTTTTTTAACACCTACAAAAACAAAACACTTTTAATCAATACGTGAATAGAGAAAATTAAAATTAAAAAAATAAGGGATTAAAATAAAATAATAAAAACAAAACGAATGCTAAAAATAATTGTAGGTTTCCTCCCACACAGCGCTTGGTTTGTAGTCATCAACATGACTATCTCTAATCTTTTTCATGTTGGGTCGTATGATTTCTTGGCTGCCTTTATTGCCACCATTTGACCTTCAACTTCCATGGTCAACTTTCCTCGTTTCACGTCAATGATGGCTCCAACAGTAGCCAATAATGGCTCCTCGTTTCATAGATAGCTTTTTCCACTAAATGACCCCTTATTTCACATGGTACAATAAATTCACCGGGATCTTGCGGGTTATGAGGAAGATTTGTTCGTGTTCTTTTGGTAAATTCACCTTCCACCTGATCTGCAAACTCAATGTTAGTGTGTAGGTTCTTGAGATCTTCAAGAACCTTTTTCTTTTGAAATTCGGCATTTAATTGTAAAAATCTCGGGGGTAGGGAAGTAAAGAAATATTAATGCATTGATTTGATTCGTACCTCTCACTTTTCTTCCCTCGGAATCTTTTGCTCGGCGTTGACTTATCTTCCCGGATGGGTGTGTGATTAGCCTTTTTCTCTTCTATGTCTACCCTATCAATCTCCTCATGCTGAATAAAAACAGCATTCACTTCCCTCAGATTTGGATTTGTAGTCTTAGGTACTGCACCTGATGGTTGAGACGCGAGTTGCTTCGTTATCTGCCCCACTTGCGAGTCGAGGATTTTCAAGGAAGCACCAATATTTGCCATGTGTGTCTCTAGGTTGTCAACCCTAGACTCAGTCCTAGCCATCCTCTTGCCAGATTTAGAAACGAATGTCCCAACTAAATCCTCAAATAACGACTTCCCTTCCCCATTTGATGTATTGAACCCCGGTGGAGGATTCAACACATTCTTATTATTTGCGTATGAAAAATTTTCATGGTTTCGCAAACCAGGATGATAAGTGTTAGGGGGAGGGTTACCTCGATATCCTCTATATCCTCCAAAGGTCTTGTTATTGATGTATTGCACTTCTTCAGGAATTTGAGATTCTTCAACGACAACCGATGGTCCCTCAGTATTTGATGTACTCACTTTATTCATGTTTGCTATTTGTGTAGTCAATGCTGATACTTGCGCAGTGATTGATGTGATAGGATCCACAGCATAAACTCCAGCTGTCCTCTGTACTCCTTACCTCTCAGACGACCATTGGTAGCTATTAATAGTAATCTGCTCAAGCAAGTCATAGGCTTGAGCAGGAGATTTGGCAAAGATTGTGCCACCGGCCGCTGCATCCACTGTTGTCCGTGTCTTACCATTTAACCCGTTATAGAAAAGCTCAAACTGTACCTAGTCTTCAAAACCATGATTCGGGCACCTCCGCAACAATTCCTTATACCTTTCCCATGCCTCATAAAGCTGTCAAATTCAGTCTGCCTGAAAGTACTAATCTCAATCTTCAACTGTGCAGACTTTGCAGGGGGAAAATATTTAGACAGAAACTTTGTTGCCAATTCTTGCCACGTTGTGATGCTCCCCAACGGCAATGATTGGAGCCATCTTCTTGCTTGGTCCCTGAGGGAAAACGTAAACAAACGCAGTCTAATAATATCATCAAGAACATTATTAATTTTTACTGTATCCGTGATCTCCAGGAAAGTCCTCAAATGAACGTGAGGATCAGCAGTGGCAGTTCCCGCAAATTGGTTCTGTTGAACCATATTTATTAGTACAGGCTTCAACTCGAAATTGTTGACATTTATGGTCCCCGGAGCAATTCCAAAATAATGTGTGTTGATAACTGGTCTGAAGTGATCTCTGATAGGTACAGCGTCTGGCGGGTTATATCTCGCTTCTTCTCTGTTTTCAGCCATTGTTTGGATTTCTTCCCTTCTCGCTTTTCTTAGTCTTCTCGCAGTTCTTTCGATCTCCGGATAAAAAATAAGCAAGTCAGGGTTTTGCGATCTTAGCATGCACTGTCAAAACGGAAAAGATTATAAATTAACAAAATAAATAAATAAATAAAATCTAAATTAAAGTCAAAACTACTTAGTAACGATATTAATATGCAATTAAATAGTTTACTCCCCGGCAACGGCGCCAAAAACTTGTTGCGTATTTTCACTACCGCAAGTGTACGGTGTCAAGTTTTAGTAATGGTATGAGTATAGATATCGATCCCACGAGGAGTAATTATTTAAAACTGTATATTAAGTACCATAATTGACATAGTTCAACTTTATTTAGAAAATTTAAATAGATAGTTGATAATCAATTCAAAACAAATAACGAATCCTATTCTTTCTTAGCATGCAGTTGAAATTCAATGAGTTGATAATCTAGAGATATGATTTCGTCTAGTCTCCCCTATGCTAAATTAAAATTGACTAATATGTTATTAAATTGCATCATGTTTACTAATCAAGAACTCGCAATTTTCCTATTCTCTTTTTCAAGTGATAAATAAAATGGTATTACCTATTACCGATTTTAATATATCTATTCAAAATTACGTAACACGTAATAAATGAAAACAAGGTTCTCTTTATGGATTCGTCAGAGTTATACGTCTTTTGCACGTTATAAATATCTGACGATGTGATTTCCACTGTCTTAATTTAAATCCCATCTCTCGAGTGTTAGATCTTTATTTATTGATCAATTGAATTATGGCCAATAATCCAAAAGCATTAAGAACAAGAAATCACAAATAAACACGATGAATTAATTCCATGAAAATTCAAAACGTCAATAACATAGGTTCAACCAAGACTACATCAATCTCTAGAAAATAAGATTAGTTCATACTCGAATCTAAATCAATACAAAACCTGTTTGTAATCATTAAAAACGTAAAAGTAAAGAACCGAATTAGAAACGTGTTGAAGAGAGATGAAAGTGCGTCTCTGTGTCCGAATTCAACGTCTTATATCTCCGTTCTTCGCGTTCCGTCTTCCGTGCGCTCTGACTTTTGCGTCTTTTTTCTCGTATGTCGGCTGTCGCTTTGTTTTTCTTAATTCCCCCCTTATAAAGCCCACGATAAAACCTAAGAAATCAGGACATCGCGTCGCGCGCATATGCGCACCCTAAACTTGCGCATATGCGCGGATCCTTCTGTGTGGGCAATCGTCTTGCGCGCCCTAGCTCCGTGCATATGCGCGGAGTCTTCTGTTTTGCTTCTGACTTTTTCCTTCGCTCGTGCATATGCGCGCCCCGACTCGCGCATAAAAGTGTGTCTCGCTGCCTTCAGACCTGGGGCCATTTTCCTCCAATTTCTTCTAATCGTCATTTTCGCTCCTTTTCAGCCCATGTAGTAGCCTTACCTAGATTCCTGCAAGCACATCAAAAATAGCAAAAGACGCATAATTTCGCCCAAGAAAACTAACAATCTATATGTATTATAAGGATAATTTAAGTGCACAAAATGCACTTATCACTAGGGTAATCCCGAATAAAAATAAATGTTATTCTGAATCACAAAGAGTTGTGAACCCACGGTATGGGGACCCGGACGCTAATTCAATTCTTAATCGTCTGTGGGAATAATTAAATCAATTATAATAAACAGGGTCTAATTTTTTTTTTATACAAGTATCAAATGCGGAACGTAATGGAATTCATTCGAATATATACATCGAAACCAAAGTACAAGTCTTGTACCATATATATAGTCATTTAAAACTAAGGTTCAACAACTACATATCAAGTGTGCAAACCCTATCTATGATCCAAGTATGTAGTCTCCACTCTAATCACGATCTCTCTTCATCTCCTCGACCCTGATCTTGTCCCACCTGTTGCCATGCACACATACAAACACGACAACAGCCGGATAACTCCGGTGAGAAATACATCCCAGTATAAATCAATGATACATGCAATCATATCATCAATATAAAGCATGAAACAGATATCAATAATATGTATCAAAATCTGAAAGCATAATTCAATATAAATCTGTAAATCAACTCATGACTCCATATCTCAGACTAGACTCATTCCTAGTCTAGGGATCCCAGTTTCCAGACGTTGGTATTCCATATCGAATATCAGTAATAGAAGAAACTCCAATTCTATCCACTTCGATATAACCAAACATCCGGTGTCTTGGCCTATCCGTCACAGACTTTGGCACTTTCGCCAAATCACTATCCTGTGACAATGTGCAATGTGCCAGTGACGATTCCATCACTATCCGGCACCTATGTCACAAGATTACTCGTCTAATACTCGTCTAATACCTGCTTTCTATAAATCAATAGAACATGCATATCAATTCAAATCACTGCACACAATAACAATAAGTATGTGATTTAGGGAAACTCAAGTATATCATACTCGAGTCGTTCTCCCGGTACCACATCGACTTATACCTTTCTCTTCTTGGTCTGACGAAGTCGAAGTCTCGAATTCCACTCTGTCCATATTCAATCTGGTAATGACAATTTCAAATATACGGTGTCAATGTACAACTCAATTCAAGACCTGTTCTGATCAATACTCAAATCACGACATAATCTGATCAATGTCAACGATATAACGATATAATCTCAATCAATACTGAATCTGCTCAATGTCAATCTACTGATGTTTTGACGGCATAACAATACCATCTCGATAACCCCGTCAATCTCAACATCACAGATATAATAACACGACTCATAATCAATATCAATACAACCCATAATCTCAACAATAACAGATCATAATCTCAAATCTGTACCAGCTTGCAATATCGGAAATACAATATCAGTATATACGAATCACAACTCATCTGATCCAATTCTGAATAATATCAATATACCCAGCAATACAGTATCAATCAAATATCAATTCCAACATCTCATAATCGATAACAACATAATTCTGATATCAAATCGGTCTAATCACAATCAAATCAACTCTGAAAATTCATAAAAATTACATAAACAGTCTGTTTTTCGATCCGATTTCGATTATACAATGTCTGATATCGCAAGAACAACATATATGGATCATATCTGATTCTGACAGTATCATAATTTCAAATCATCACAAAACATAAGAAAAATTACGCCCAGTTGAAGCTCTCGTCGATAGAAACTCAGTACTGAAGTTGGATTCAAAATCAGACGGACGGTTACTCGGCTTGTTAAACACTGGCGCTCGGGCAGTCAAAAACTACCGCTCGGGCGCCAGATGTTCTGTCCGAAGGGTAGACTTATGGTGCATTGGCGCTCGGGCGGTTGTAATGTGCCGCTTGGGCGCCAGATGTTCTGTCCACCATCTTGGCTTATGATGCACCGACGCCCGGCTTCTCCTTTCACATCTTGTTTTAGCTCCTGAAATCTCAATTCTATCAATTAATCAATGTCTAATTACGGTGATAAAATCTCGGGCATTACACACGGCTAGCTGTATCCATGAACCATTGAGGTTCACACTAGCATTGGATCTTTTGTTCCCGTTGAGAGAATAAATTCAAGGAGTTAAATTTATATTATGATATAGTAAATTCAAGGAGTTGAATTTATGATAATTAAATTTTGAGAAAATAAATTCAAGGAGTTGAATTTATGAGATAGTAAATTCAAGAAGTTGAATTTATGAATTTATAAAATTTAGGAGAATAAATTCAAGGAGTTGAATTTGTAAAATTTGAGAATTTAATTTATTAAACTCAAAAGTTTGGTTTATTAAATATTAAATTTTGGAGGTGATAAAATTCATAGAATTGAATTTATAATTTAAATAATAAATTCAAATGTTGAATTTATGATCAATTTAATTTATTAAGCTCAAAAGTTGAGTTTATTAAATATTAAATTGAATTGGTGGGAAGTATGTTTAATGGACTTGTAGGAGTACAAGTCCAACATACTAAATAATTAAAGTTCTTAATGGACTTTGATTAATTAATTAAACTAGTTGGACTAGCCCAATTAACTAATAGAGCCCATTAATGTTAATTATGTGAATTAGGTCATGGCTTAATTATAAAAGGTAATAATCAAGCCATAACCCTAGCTTCCATCATAGTGATTTTCGAAAAATCACTCACCTCCTCTCCAAATTTCGGCGACTTCTCATTTGGAAAAGTTTGAGCCGTCTCTCAAACTTTGATCTCCAACGTTAAATCTTTTCTAATTTTTCTAGTGCAAATTAGAAGATGAACAAATCATCTAGTCGTGGACCTGATTAGAATAATAAAGAAATGAGTTCTTGAAGAAAGTTCGCAGGATTCATCAAGAGCTTTATCCGCCTATACCGGATTAGTTGGAGCCAAGTGATTTAATTCACCCAAGGTATAATATTCTAACGTCATATGAATGTTTGAATATATAAAATCATACGAGTGTTCAAACAAATATTAAGAATGTCAAAATAAAATAAAAATTTTTAAACTTCCACTGCGTTTTGGGTACGAGAAAATCTAGATCCAATAATGGTATCAGAGCCAGGTTCTCTATATCGTATGGTTTTGAATCATATTGAATAATTTATTTCTAACCACATAAGAAAATTTTCCAGAAAATTGATGCACCGTAACAAATTTATTTTTCCAGAAAAAAAAAATTTCGGATCTGCCCAGACCTGTACCGGGCAGACCGCACGCGCAGCGTGCAGGCAGGAGCCGTGCGGAGTGTCCGCGCAGCGAGTGCGGCGCGCGCGCGGTGTGCGCGCATCATGTGCTCTGCGGGCACACGGCGCGCACAGCGTGTCTGCGACTGCCCGAAAAGTTCGGGCAATGCGCGGGCAGCGCGGGCGGCTGCCCAAGAGTGTCTCGGGAACCGTGCTGGATGATGGGCTTGAATTATTTGGGCCTAGGGTACAATTTTTTGATTTTTCAAATTTTTGGGTAAATTTGATATTTTTGAAAATTGGTTCAAATTTTCTTTTGGAAAAATTAATAATTTTCTTGTAAAATAAATAATTAGAATATGATTTTAATTATTTATGGTAAAAGGAGTTTTACAATAAATCAGTTATTATTGATTAATTGAAAATTAAATAAATGTGTTTATTTAATTTATTAAATTCTTTAATAATTGTGGTGGTTAGTGATAAGATTATTAGATATATGATTTGTCAGTTAATTAAATTGGTTTAATGAATTGATGTTAATATTTGATATTAAATGCATGAAGGATGATCGAGAGCCTTGACCAATGTGTTAGGTGTATGTTATGATATTTTACTGTTTTATTCATTTTGTTAATATTTGATATTATTAAAGTGAGCCTGATTTATGGCCCGTTCTCATCCCATGAGATGTATCCCTTATGTGCCATGGCTATTTAAATGTAATTATTAGAAATAGTGGGAGATCAAGACTGGAAGATGGTGGGCCCGATGAACAAGATGAAGACATGTAAAATATTGGAAGCTATTGTAATAGTTTCATTTGCAACCCTGCATTCACCTATGTTTTGGACCTGGATCCATGTTTGGCTCACATGGATCTAATAGTGTTGGCGATCGATCATCCTTATCTGTTGTTGAATGTCATATTATGATATATGCGATATATAGTAATATGCATCCATGTATGTATATTATTAAATAATATAGTTGCACAAATCCAGCAAACATACAAACATGGCACGCGATTTTAAAATTAAAATGATGAGACAATTTTAAAATTAAAACCTCTCATTTTGAATATGATTCAAAATTCAAATCAAACCATAAATGTAAAAATTAAAAGAGTTTAATTTTTCCTTGCCTTCCATCAACCGTGGTTGCATGTTGATCGCTACCCGCGGACAGTGTCTGGCTCATATTATTGGGGAAGCCTGGACGCCGGAAATCTGTGACTTCTGATGTGAATTGAGTGGAGCTCCCATGACTTCGGCTCATATTATTGGGGGAACTCATGGCGACCGTCTACTACAATTCAACATTGATGGGTCGGTTTGACACGCGAAAATAAACGGCGTCATATTATTGGGTCCTTATTAAACGTGAGACAAAACACGCGGATGTTGCATAGGGATGCAACTGAATTCTACCATTTAAAAATTATAATTGACTGATATTATTCGGGATTATAATTGATTAATTGGACTCTACGTGTCCACAAAGGAAATACAATTTTCCTTTTTCATTAGAGGGTGGTGAAAATGTTAAAATAGTGAGAGAGAATTTATAAAATAAAAATCAATATTTTATATCTTAAAATTATTTTAAAATTATCAGCAACCATTATTCTGTTTCCGTATCAGTATATTTTCGATTTCGTCACGTAATCCATTTTTATTATTAACAAGCTAATCAAATCTAATTTTCAAGACTGGTTGTAATAATTGTTCTGAATTCGGAGAAAATGACATACACACTATTGTCAGTCCTGCTGAACTGACATAAAATGAAAGATGGCTGAACCATAGTGTGCAAACTAAAGTGTAACTTGCTCGCTTCTATGTCAAATGAATTGTAGGAATAGTTTGAGGAAATGTTTAATGCTGCTGACATTCGAATGCACGTGCAAGAGTTGCATGGTGCATGAAAATCATACAATGAAGCACATTACTTTCAAGGAGCTCATGACTACACGTATGCAAGATGGGCCTTTGGCCCATGAGCGTTGTGTACGTATGACTGATATTATTAAGAATGTGGTGGGCCTGGAATATATGATTCCTAACGAGTTACTAGATAACATCAATTTGTTGTCTTTCTCTTCCTCATTTGACGGGGTTATGGTGAACTTCAATTTGAATAAAAAAGATGATAGCCTTGAAGAGCTAGTCAATACGCTTATAACTTATGAGATCACCATAAAATAGGGAATTGTTGTTTTTCTAATGGGCCTTTCGTCAGACGAAAAATGTCCCACAAGGTAAGGGAAAGAAATGTTCTACCCCTCACAAGAAAAACAAACCCAATAAGAGGCAAACTCTGAAGGACACTTAAAAGGCCTACAAAACCAGATAAGTAAGAACATATTTATTTCACCGCAAGAATCCGGACATAAGAAATTATATGTGCCAGAAATGTCCGGGAAATGATAAGTGAATGTCTAAGTAAACATGATTTTAACAACAAACAAAAGAAAGTTAGATGATCCAAATCCACACAAATATGGCACGCTAAACTATGTCACATTTCCAAAAGAAGGATGCACAAACTAGTGGGAGAAAGCACGTTTGACTTGTCAGAAATAATTTCTCAATCTACTTGTAAATCCTTTATAAAAGAAAAAATGACAAAGACTCCATTCAATGGAAACGTGGAACGAGCGCGTGGTCTATTGGATTTGATCCACACAGACTTTTGTGGCCCGCTAAGTGTTAGCACAAAATATGGCCAATCCTACTTCATTACCATTACTGATGACCATTCGAATTATGGGTATGTTTATGAAACACAAATCTGAAGCATTTGAAAGGTTCAAAGAATTCAGATCTGAAGTAGGAATACAAATAGAAAGGAGTATTAAGACATGACTTCGATCTGATCGAGATGGAGAATACTTGAGTGCTGAATTTTTAGGTTATCTAAAAGAGAATGATATTCTCTCACAACGGACTCCACCAGCAACACCAAAATTGAATGGTGTTTCTGAACGTCATAATCGAACCTTGATGGACATGGTTCGATCTATGATGTGATTCACTGAATTGCCTACAAAGTTTTTGGGCTTTGCGCTTGAAACTGCGGCAATGTTGTTGAATAATGTCTATACTAAAGCAGTGGATAAAACACCATATAAGATATGGATGTGAAAAAATCCCAAATATTCTTACATGAGAATTTGAGTATGTCCTGCTTATGTGAAGCAGACAATGAGAGACAAATTGGATAGTAGATCTACTTTGTGCTACTTTGTAGGATATCCAAAGAATTCTGTTTGATATTATTTTTATCATCTCAATGAAGCAAAATTGTTTGTTTCAAGAAATGACACCTTTTTGGAAAAGAAATTTCTATTAGATAGAAAAGGCAAGATGATAGAACTTGAAGAAATTCAAGATACTCCCTCAACTATAGAAGTTGAACCCATTTCCTAACAACCAGTAGTTGAATTACAAGCTCCTAGATGGTCTGATAGGGTTATTAGACCACCTGCGAAAGCCGTGATGAGAATTGTGTTGGATGTGATCCAATGAATTTCAAAGAAGCAATATCTGATACTGATTCAACCAAATGGCTTGAAGCCATGCAGTCTGAAATGTAATCTGTATATTCAAACCAAGTCTGGACATTGGTGGATCCACCTGATGGAATCATTCCCATAGGATGCAAATGGATCTACAAAAGAAAGCTTGGGGCGGATTGGAAGGTATTGATCTTCAAAATAAGACTGGTTGAAAAAGGTTATACTCAAAGGCAAGGAGTTTTCTATGAGAAAAGTTTTTCACCAGTTGCTATAGCAGCATGATATGACTATGAGATATGACAAATGGATGTAAAGATTGCATTCCTCAATGAAGACATCAAAGAAGAAATTTATATGTCTCAACCTGAGGGATACACATATGTAGGAAGTAAGCATAAGGTATGAAAAAATTTCAGAGATCAATATATGGTCCCAAGCAGGCGTCAAGGAGTTGAAACCTTAGATTTGAAAGCACTATCAAAGAGTTTGGTTTTGCTAAGAATCCTGAGGAACCATGCATGTACAAGAAAGTTAGTGGGAGTGCAGTGACATTCCTAGTACTTTATGTTGATGACATCCTACTCATTGGGAATGATATATGATTAGTGCAATCAACTAAAGTATGGTTAGCAAGTAAATTCTCCATGATAGACATGGGTGAAACATCCTATGTATTGGGAATACAAATCGATAGAGATAGATCAAAGAGGATGCTATGACTCACCCAAGCCACTTATATCGATACCTTTTTGAAACGATTCTCTCTGGAAGAGTCCAAGAGAGGATACTTACCAATGTGTCATGGTGTTACTCTATCTAAAGCTATGCGTCCCAAAACTGATGAAGAGATAAAGACGATGAGACGTATTCCATATGTTTCAGCCATTGGTAGTATCATTTATGGTATTATGTAGACACATCATGATGTTGCTTACGCTCTGAGTGTTACAAGTAGATATCAGGCAAACCCTAATCCAATGTATTGGAAGGTCGTGAAAGATATTCTTAAGTACTTGAGAAGGACTAAGAACTTGTTCATGGTCTATGGGGGTGGAGAATTGAAATTGGAAGGCTACACTGATTCTAGCTTCCAATGTGACGTAGATGATTTGAAATCAACCTCTGGTTTTGTATTCATGTTAAATTGTGCGACTGTCTCTTGGAAAATTTCCAATCAAGACACCATTGCGGATTCCACCACAAAAACTGAATACATTGTTGCATCTGCTGCAGCAAAAGAGGCAGTTTGGATGAGGAATTTTGTCCAAGATTTGGGTGTTATTCCCAATGGAGTTGATCCAGTCCCGTTGTACTGGGACAATATTGGTGTCGTTGTGCAAGCAAAGGAACCAAGGTCTCATCAGGGATCCAAACATGTACTGAGGAAGTTCCACATCATACGGGAGATAGTTGGAAGAGGAGACATATCCGTCGAAAGAGTCCCTCTGCAGATAATGTTGCTGATCCACTTACCAGGCCCTTGCCAGGACCATTGTTTGAAAAGCATCGCGAAGCAATGTGATTAAAGTTTATGGGTAGTTGGGTCTAGAGCAAGTGAGAGATTGTTAGAGTAGATGTCATGTAAGCCAACTGTTAGCTGGGGAATTTATTGACTCAAGTCAAATAAACAATATTTATTTTAATATAATTTACCTTCTAATGGTTTCGTTTTACTTTATCTGTATACAATGCAATCAGCATAATACAAATGAATCGTAATTCGATGTTGAAACTCATTTGTAAACACTGCATATTCTAAATTCGTTCCTAGTCGATTCAGCCGCCTAAAATAAGGATAAAGGCCGCTTGAGCTCGAGACTAGCATCTGTGATGTTGTGTACTGCATTTCTTGGTAAGGGCATAGAGATGTCCAAACATGCAGATGGGTAGTCATGTGATGATTATACCGAACAACCCTCCCTCAGACATTCCAAGTTATTATCATTCATTGAGAGGATAAGTTCGTGGTTATGATAGTACACCATTAGTCCTTACGACCCGGGACAACACCGAGGCTCTATATGCTAGGGATGTGCTTTGACTCGTTTATCGGCTCCAGGAGACTCATCAGGTGGCGAGGTTGGGTACAGTTGCGACACATATAGGAGCCAGTGCATTGTAGTCGGGGATTCATTGCTCACCTATGGGTGTGGATATCCTATGTGATCTGATGAAATAATAGTGCGTGGAATCTCTGGCCAGAGTATGAGTTGTACGTTAGATAAAAAGTTCTCCAATAGTACATGTGATGCCACTATTTATATGTATCACATAGTTATCGAATTATTATGCAACCCTCGATGAACCAATGGTTGCAGATTCGATCGGGATATATGAGATGAAGGGACCGTACTGTACGTTAATCATAATCGACTGGTTCTTGCAGGCACTATCAGTGATACCTAGGGGATTGTTGCGTGTTTTCTTAATTGCTCGCAAGCGCACGACGTCAAGTTAGAGTAAAATGTATTTTTGAGTATAAGTGTCGATCCCACGAGGAGTATGTACATAAATGTATATTAGTGCTTGTGATTAAATAGTCTCGAATTTATTTAGAAAAAATCAATTAAAAGATTTGGTTGCAAGAATAACTAAATTGAAAATGGATTTAAATGTAACACCAAATTGTAACAAATAACAATGGAATAAAAGATCTAGAGGTCCGATTTCATGCAACTGTCCACCATGTGTAATTTCTTGTAGTTATGTTATAAAAATCATTCTTATTCATTAGCCAAGAATCCTATAATTATCTATTCCCTCTCCGAATGTTAAGTAGATATTAGTTATCTAAAAATGGATTGCAACGTTCCCATCAACAGTCTACAAATAAATAACACATCAAGCACTAGATTCTCTATGAGCTTCGATAGCATTATAGGCCCTCCCGAACTCTATAAATATCATTGATGTATTTTTCCCATTTCTTGTTTATAAATTTTCCTCTTCCCAGTGATAAATTGTAAACATATAAATCATTCAAATTATGGCCAATAAATTGAAAGCATTAATATTAGAACAATACAAATGAACAATATGAAGAACTTAAATAGCTTAGTTCATAGATTCTAATACATGGTTTCTAGTTTTGTTCCATCTTTCCTCTAAAAATAAAAATTAGTTCATAATAACACAAGCAAAACAACAAAACTTGGTTATAAAACAAGACATATCAAATGAAAAATAAAAGAAAGAAGAACTTAGAACAAGAGTTTGAAGTGCTGATTCCGTCCCCGGAGTTGTGCAATAGATTTCTAAAAAACTTGATGAACTTGAGTCTTCAATCTTCTAGCAGCAGCCTCCACTCTTCCCTTGGCTCCCAATACCCTAGATGGTAAGTAAATGATGTATTTTATTGTCCCAGACAAGCCTCAATCCGCAGCACACCAAAATCTTGGACTTCCATGCGCAGCACACCAAAATACAGATTTTTCGGATTCTGTCGTGCAATGACCGCGGATGTAACGCCCCGAAATTTCGAAGGTCTACGCGAACCACATGCATACGATTTATTAAATTCTCTTGTATTTTAATTAATTGTTTTAATTGCATTAATTAATTATGTTGTGCATATTGATATGTTTAAATTATATTTTCTACATGGTTGAATTAAAATATAATTTTAAAGGTTATTCAAGTTGCGATAGAAGAACGGAGACCGAAGGCTGAAAAACCGTAAAATATTTTTATTAAATAATTATTTTTAATTATTTAAAATATGATTGTGGGTTTTTCTTATTTTTGAAAATATGGGGTTTTAAGATGACTTTATATGCCGGGACGTAATTTTTCTCGGTGTTGGATTTACAACAAAAATACGAACTTTTTGGCAACCCGGCTATTAAATTCACAAACTTATTTTTACCAAAACTATTTTAATATTTTAATTAAATCCTAATTAAGACTAATGGGCCTAATTGGTTGCTTATTAGGCCTAAAGCCTTGTTAGGACTTAATTAACTATATAATATATGTTAAATCTCCTAAAACCCTACAACTCCTACACAAACACACGACCACAATTCTGAAAAATCTCTACCTAAAATACACGGCACACACATGCATAAAGATTGAGGCAACTTTCGAAAATTGCCAAGGAAGCTTCAAGCCAAAGGTCTTGCCCGTTCTTCAACGACGTCAACGTAAAATCGTGCATTAAAATACGCTAAGGCACGCCTACTCACTGTTGTGGGGACCCGGGCTGTAACTCGATTCTTTTTGGGATTAGTTGGATCTTTGCTAGAAAATGTGGATCAAATTTTTTCTTTTAACATTAATTCAAATGTATATAAACATCACATCATATTATTTGTTTTATGCATGAAAATTTTGAGAAAAACGAATGACACTTGAATTATTTTCATTCCTATGTAATCTATGGAATTTCAAGCATGTTTTTGATTCTAAATTGTGTTGTTTACATACATCTAAGGGGCTGCCATGATTAGGACATGACTAGACATTGTTTTACATGAATATGAAGGCTTCGAAACACACAAAAACATGAGGAAACAGGAAAAAACGAAAGCTGGAACCACCCTTGGCCTGTGGTGTCTTGTGGCTCACGGGTTGGGGAGTGCAAGGCTTGGGCTGGGCTCGGTCGGTTCCAGGGGTTGGCCAAGGTCAGGAGGGAGTGTAGGGTAGAGTCCTAGCCATGCTAGGACTCTAGCTAAGGGGCTGGGAGGAGTCCTTGACAGCAAGGACTCCTACCCGAAAGAAGCCGAGGGGGGGACGCGCTAGTTCTGTTCTTCGCGCAGGCTTGAGGGCTCGGTCCAGGGGGCCTGGGCTGGGTCAGGGCGAGTCCTTAAGGTCCTTAGTGGGTGCACAAAACGTTGGTTAAGTGGTTGGGTTCGTTGGTAGGAGCCTTGAAGCTAGAACTAGAGTCCTTGTCCAAGAAGGACTTCTCGGCCAGCTTAGGTTAGAGATTGGTGGGTTCGTTTTCCATGCTTGGGGTATTTTCCTTGGGATATTTGGGTCCAGTAGGGTACTTTAGGACGTTTGTCAAGACTTGGATCAACATCGTTCGGGGGTAACTCGTGAAAATCAAGAGATGGCTCGGGGTCGAAGATTTTGGGTCATTAGGGTCTTTAGAAGTTAAGAAAATTGAAAAACGGCTCACGGGGGTCGAGTCGTGGTTCATGGGGACTAAAATAATATAAAAAGACTAAATTTAGAATTTAGGAATTTTATATTGAAGTTCGGGATTTTTCGGAAGTAAAACGCCTTCAAAATGTCTAATTACGAATTAATTCAAAAGCCTAGTTCTTAAGCGAAATAAAATTGTGGGAATTTTAATTTAGGTAAATAATTATTTGGGACATGTTAGAGTCAAGAAAATCAAGAAAAAGTCAAAAACGTAAAACGTCACGTCCAGGGGTAAAACGGTCTTTTTACACCGAAAAATTAGTAAACGTCATGGCAGTGCCCTATTTGCTGTTTTATATGCTAATATGATTATTTCACATCTTTATGAATTTTTATATGTTGAAATCATGATTTTCAAATGTTCATAAATTACTAAGTTAAATTGGACATTTAAAAGATATGTTGCATGCTTGGTTTCAAAATAAAATGATAATATATGCATGTTTTTATTAAGTGATGAAAACATGACATGTTGAAGGATGTGAAGGGATTGTGACTACTACATGTTGGAAATATCGTGAGGGTTATGGTCCCAGTGGGAGCCCGACGATCGTGTTTCCTTGGATACAGATACGGATACAAATACGTGATATGAATACGAATATGTTAATACGTTGGACAAGGCCCAGTTGACGGGTGAGAGTGTCGCTGGTGTCCCCGCCGCCCAGTACTGTGGTTTTCTTTAGATGAATCCATCGCCCAATACGATCAAGAATACGAGTCACAATCACGATCTGAATTCAACAAACACGAACATGAACACGAACATGAATATGAATACGAATATGGACATGAATAGGAATATGTTTAAGTGATATGATTATGTCTTTTGAAAATGTTTTTATGCATCATGAAAATGTTTACGGAAATGTTAAAGTTTAAGTTTATGCATCCTCATGAAAATGATATTTTAAGTACAAGTATTTTTCACCGTTATATGTTAACTGTATTAAGTATTACTTGTTATCAAAGATATGACGTGTTGAGTCTTTAGACTCACTAGGTGTGTTGATGCAGGTGAAATAAATAACTATGATATTGGAGGTCTTGACGAGTGACTTGCTGGAGTGTCGGTGCACATAACCCGAGGACCAGCGCTTCTATTTCCGCATTTAAGTTTATGATTTTAAGTTAAAGATATTTACGACATTTTATTTATGCTTTTTGAGAGATTTTGAGTGGTTTGATATGGGCTACACTTTTCAACATTTGTTGCTTTTAGGTTGGTAAAACGTCTTACGATTTCTTGTTTGGACTTTTTCCTTTGGATTTTCAATTATTAATGGATGGTTTATTTTAAAATGGTGCAAAAGTATTTTATGTATATGTGTATGTTTAGGCCGAAAGTTGGGAGGTTTAAAAAAAAAATCTCTAGTATTTTTAAGAAAACGAATAAGCAGACGTTTCAGCGGATGCGGTTAAGAAGTCATCGCGGGTGCCGTGCTTCTACTGGTGTGTGAGCGCGGGTGCCATATGCTTTCTAGCGTGGGTGCGGTGATTTACCGCGGGTGCTCTGTAGCTTCTGTATTTTTGCATCTTTCGTACTTTCCAATTCAACATTTTAATACTCCAAACTCTCATCAAAAGTTTCCAAACTACAATAACAAAAACAAAAACAAATCGCATAAAACCTGCTCAAGAATCACAAAATTTCAAGTTAAATACAAGTAATAAAAGTACAATAAATTGCACTTATCAGGGATCATGGAGCGATGCTACTAGACGCTCTTCCATGATCCGATGGGTGCAATCAGAAATGAGATTTGACATTCTTGATCAAGGTGATGAAAAGAATGAGGCTAACTAGGGTAAGCCCGAATAAGAATAAATGTTATTCTGAATCACAAAGAGTTGTGAACCCACAGCTAGCTGTATCCTTGAACTATTGAGGGTTACAAAAGCACTGGATCGTTTGTTCCCGTTGAGAGAATAAATTCAAGGAGTTGAATTTATATTATGATATAGTAAATTCAAGGAGTTGAATTTATATTATGATATAGTAAATTCAAGAAGTTGAATTTATAATAATTAAATTTTGAGAAATTAAATTCAATGAGTTGAATTTATGAGATAGTAAATTCAAGAAGTTAAATTTATGAATTTATAAAATTTGGGAGAATAAATTCAAGGAGTTGAATTTGTTAAATCTGAGAATTTAATTTATTAAACTCAAAAGTTGGGTTTATTAAATATTAAATTTTGGAGGGGATAAAATTCAAAGAGTTGAATTTGTAATTTAAATTATAAATTGAAATGTTGAAGTTATAATCAATTTAATTTATTAAGCTCAAAAGTTGAGTTTATTAAATATTAAATTAAATTGGTGGGAAGTATGTTTAATGTGCTTGTAGGAGTAGAAGCCTAACATAGTAAATAATTAAAGTTCTTAATGGACTTTTATTAATTAATTAAACTAGTTGGACTAGCTCAATTAATTAATCAAGCCCATTAATGTTAATTAAGTGAATTAAGTCATAGCTTAATTATAAAAGGTAATAATCAAGCCATAACCCTATCCTCCATCATAATGATTTTCGAAAAATCACTCTCCTCCTCCTCTCCAAATTTCGGCCACTTCTTTTTTGGTAAAGTTTGAGCTTTCTCTCAAACTTTGATCTCCAACGTAAAATCTCTTCTAATTTTTCTAGTGCAAATTAGAAGATGAACAAATCATCTAGTCGTGAACCTGATTAGAAGAATAAAGAAAGAAGTTTTTGAAGAAAGTTCATAGGGATTCATCAAGAGTTATATCCGCCTATACCGAATTAGTTTGAGCCAAGTGATTTAATTCACCAAAGGTATAATATTCTAACGTCCTATGAACGTTTGAATATATAAAACCATACGAGTGCTCAAACATATATTTTGATTGTCAAAATAAAATAAAATTTTTTAAACCTCCGCTGCGTTTTGGGTACGAGAAAACCGAGATCCAACATTTTGAGCACATCCAAAAAAGACCATGATCATTTTCTATTTTTAACCTTTTAAGTTTTTAATTTGTAGTTTTAGTAAGGTAATTCGGTGTTTATTCGCAGTTTTATATATTTTTACTGGAGTTTTGATGTGATCAGAAATTGATGATATGACACCAACAATTGATAAGATGACATTGAAAATTACTGAAGTAGTGTTGGATATTGCTGAACTATTTAATGTAATGTGAACAATCCGACGAAAATAAATAAAATTGAGAATAAATATCAATTACACGACTAAGATTGAAATACCCTGGCCAATTTATTTTAAATTAATAACAATGAAATGAAAAATTACACATCATAACTTGTTAAATTTCCAGCACAATACTCAATACAAATCATATTCTACCACAAAATTTAATGCCAAAAACTTTTTTCTAAGTTGCCAGATGACACAAGGGAATAAAAAGACGTTCATATAAACTCCGACACCGTCATAAATTTCGAAATTTCATCCCTTCTGATAAAAATATAATCGTTTCCTCTACCACGCATATATTATCAAAAATAAGGAGCACAGACATTAAAAACATTCATAATCTGAACGTCAAAACTTTCGATTGATACAAGAATAACATCTATCGACAATAGCACAGTTAAACTTTAAACAATCAACAATCATATAAGTTTGGCCAAACAATATATATCAACGGATTCAGGAAATGGCAGAGGCGCATCTCAAGTTTCCTATGTTGAATCTCGGTTATCTCGTGCCCAAACGCAACGAAAATTTAAAAATTTTATTTTGACATTCAAAATATTTTGACACTCGTATGGTTTAAATTAAACATAAACATACAAAGAATGTTTAGCATATACATTTAGTGAACAATTTTCACTTTGCTCCAACTACTCTGGTAATAGCGGACGTAGCTCTTGTTGTAAATCTCTACGAACTTTTTTCGATTTCCGAATCAGGTCCACGACCGGATTAATTGTTCATCTCCTAATTTGCACTAGAAAATTAGAAAATATTTTGCGTAAAGATAGAAAACGAAAAATCGAATCAAGCCGAATTTTTCTTGCAATAGAAAAGGGGATTTCGAGAGCTGGATATTTGTTTTTCTTCTCAAAAACAGAATCTCTCGGATGCATGCACTTCTAATGTGTATATACTTTCCACCGAAAAATTACATGCATTATAATAACAAATCATTATTATATTTTCTAATCATATATTTACTTAATTAATCTAATTAATTAAGGTAATTAAAGATTCTAAAATTACATGCCAACTTTTGCCAATCTCGATTTTGAAACTTTCAGATGCCCTTTTTAAATAATAATCAAAATCATTATTTTATTTCTAATTCTTAATTTACTTAATTAATCTAATTAATAAAGTTACTTAAGGATTCTAAATGCATCTCATATCATGGCAAATTTCGATTATTGCATATATTTTTGAGAATATCATGCATCAAAATTATTTTATTTTGTGTGCAAGTTTCAAAATTATGGTATCATGAATATTTCTATATTACATAAATCAATACCATATTTTATAAAAATTTTATGGGCTATAATTTAACTCAATTAAAATATAATTTAATTATTAAAGTCCATTTAATTTTAATAAATTAGCATTATGAGCTTATACTCTTACAAGCCCATGTTCCATGCTCCAATTACATTAATTTCATCATAATCCCGATCAAGGATCCAACATCATCGATGTGACAATTTCAACTTATTTGTTATTGTGATGCACACTTTAATTTCAAGATCACCAATGTCCAAATAAGGCTGGTGTACTCTTTTGACTGTCTTTAGCAGTCAATTTCTCAAAATTTCTATAAGCTTTTATAAACTTTATTTAGAAGCTTATCGATTGATCATATCAAACTTATTTCTTATAAATTCAGCTCATTGAATTCATTATCTCAACGAGAACAAGTAAATCAGTGCTTATGTGATCCTCAATGGTTCAGGGATACAGCTAGCCGTGAGTTCACATGTAATGTCCGAGATTTTATTATTGTAATCTGAAATGATTAATTGATAATTGATGTGATTATATACGGAAAAGAACAGACCGAGGAAGACAAGACAATACATGAGATATGTGCGAGGACAGAACCCCTCGCGCATATGCGCGACGGGCAGAGAACCTCGCGCATATGCGCGAGATAGGACGCGCATATGCGCGAGCTGGTGAACTGGACAAGTGTCGAGACAGTAGGTCTCGCGCATATGCGCGGGGTCAGGACGCGCATATGCGCGAGCAGAAGAATTTTGAAGCACCGAGACCAGTAGGTCTCGCGCATATGCGCCGATGATGGTCGCGCATATGCGCGAGACGTGCAGCTTGAAGAGTGAGCCACGTTTCTTTATCATGCATGGGATGTATATATCAAATTCTTTCATTCAATTCATAATTCAACAAGAAAAGAACCGAGGGCTCCAGGGAAGGTTTGAGTTTCTTCATATACTAGAATTCGGTTTGCGAAAGATCCGTCCGTTAGAATTTTAATCCGAGTTGATTTTCGAGCTCCTCTTGTTAAAAGCTTCAACAACATGTAAGTTTTATTTAGTTTCTACATGGTTCAAAATTGAAATGCTGGAAAAATCAGATATTGATTGATATGATATGTTTATGAGATATTAGACATTGTATAATCGAAACCGGATCGAAGAACGGATACCGTATGAAAGTGTTATCATTTTCAGATTTGAATTGATTGAGAATATAGTATCAGATTATGTTGTTGATTGATTATGAGTTATGATTTGTATCTGTTGATATTGTATCGCAGGGTATATCGAGATTGTGCTATTATGCCGTCGAAACAGAATTAGATTGAGTTCTGATTATATCAAGTATTGGTTGAGTTGTATATTGATATTGTACTACTCGATAATGTTATTCCAGAGTTGGTATTGAAGACTTTGAAGAACGATCAGAACCAGATTGATATTGATTTCATTGATCAGACTGATCTACGAAAAGAAAGGTATAAATCAATGTTAAACCGGGAAGATACGACTCGAGTTAGATTCGACTTGAGTTTCCCAAAATCATATACTTTATTTATTGCATTGATGTTTGCAATTCATGAGATTGATATGCTTAGTCTATTGATTTATAGAACAACATGTATTGAGTCTTGGGCAGATGTGCCTAGTCTTTGGCAGAGCCGCCAAGACACTGGACTTTTGGTGGTGTCGACGTGCTTAGGAGTAGATCGACTCTTATTGCAGAGATTCGATACAGAATGCCAAAGTCTGGGAATAAGAACGTACGACCATCTAGCTGGGAGAGTAGGTGGGAGACTGTTGCGTTCTTATTCAACCGGGATCCCTAGATTAGAGAATAGTCGAGTCAGAGATTATGAGTCAAGAGTTTGATTTACAGTTTTATATCGATTCATGTCTTTCAGATTATGATATATGTTATTGATAACAGTTCCATGCTTTTATATCTGCTTATATGATTGCATGTATACGTTGTTTATACTGGGAATATATTTCTCACCGGAGTTATCCGGTTGTTGTTGTGTTTGTATGTGTGCATAACAACAGGTGGGACATGATCAGGGTCGAGAAGAGGATGAGAGATTGAGATTAGCGTGGAGATTCGGGCCCAGAAGTAGATTTGTTTCATCACTTGACATGTAGTGAATAAACAATAGTTGGTTATGATTTTATTTTGTACCAGACTTGTACTTTTGATCTAGATGTTGATCTTGTAAATGAAATAAGATTTATTTCATATGTTGCGCACTCATGTATTTTTTTTAAAAAAATTTTATGACCCAGTTTACTTAATTGTTACATTTGATCCTAATAATGATTAAGAAGATGAATTAGCGTCCGGGTCCCCACAGCACAACTCTTTGTGATTCAGGACATAGTTCTTTATTCGGGCTTACCCTAATTTGCCCCATTCTATGTATCAACTATTGATCATGAGAATATCAGAATCATATTTATGATTAAACCCATCGAATCATGGTAAGAGAGTCTAGTAGCATCGCCCCATGATTCCCTAGGTATCACTGATAGTGCCTGCAAGAACCAGTCAGTTATGATTAATGTAAAGTACGGTCTCTTCATCTCATATATTCCGATAGAATTTGCAACCATTGGTTCACCGAGGGTTGCATAATAATTCGATAACTATGTGACACATTTTTGAGAATAAATAGTGGCGTCGCATATACAACTGGAGAACTCCTTCTCTAACGTACATCTCATACTCTGGCCAGAGATTTCATGCACTATTATTCCATCAGATCACATAGGATATCCACACCCATAGGTGAGCAGTGAAGTTCCGACTAAAATGCACTGGCTCCTACATGTGTCGCAACTGTACCCAATCTCGCCATCTCATGACCCTTTTGGGTCGGTAAACGAGTCAAAGCACAGCCTTAGCATATAGAGCTTAAGTGTTGTAATGGGTCGTAAGGACTAATGGTGTTACTATCAAAACCATGGAATTATCCTCTCGATGAATGATAACCACTTGGAAAGTCCGAGGGAGGGTAGTTCGGTATAATAATCATATGACTACCTATCTTGTCACACCCTTACTCTATACTTAGCATAATTATCATAATCAAAATAAGGTTTGAATGATATAACTATAGTATGAAGCAAATCAAACAAGAGGCATCACTTTGACGGTTTATAAAAATTTTGGCATTGGCGAACCGGCATCCTACGTCTCTTCACTACCTGATCCTGTAATACATGAGCTACGTGAGTTTATAAAACTCAATAAGTTGGCACTTGTACGTATCAATATGCGTCGAAAGAACATACATATCAAGTCGTGACAACAATGAATCTTTAAACTATGTCATATCAAGCATATATTCATGTTCATTTTTATACTTGAGCCTCATTAGTTGACCTGTACTACTGTGCTTGCTTTATTATATAGCTACTACTGTGTTGGACGTCAGGGAGCAACCTTTGGCAACCCCACGCCCCATGAACATATATTGGCCAATAGCTTTGGTGGACTTAAAACCACCCATGATGTCAACAAGCTCTGGGGCATTTTGGTGTGGCTAAAACTTTAAGTGCATTGCATGAACATTTCTATTGGCCACACATGAAACGTGACGTTGAGCGTGTTTGTGATAAGTGCATTACTTGTAGACAAGCTAAATCTAAAACACAACCACATGACTTGTATACACTTCCCGTTCCTAGTGAACCTTGGGTTGATATTTCTATGGACTTTGTTTTGGGGTTGCCTAGGACAAAGAAGGGGAGGGATTCTATATTTGTTGTTGTGGATAGATTTTCTAAGATGACTCATTTTATTGCTTGTTACAAAACTGATGATGCATCTCACATTGCGGATCTATTCTTTAGAGAAGTCGTTAGGTTGCAGGGCATGCCTAGGACTATTGTTTCGGACCGTGATGTTAAATTCTTGAGTTATTTTGGGAAAACGTTATGGGCTAAACTTGGCACAAAATTGTTGTTTTCTACTACATGTCATCCTCAAACGGATGGGCAAACTGAAGTTGTCAATAGAACTTTAGGAACACTTTTGCGTGCTATTCTTAAAAAGAACTTAAAGAATAGGGAGGATTGTTTACCATTTGTTGAGTTTGCTTATGATGTAGTGTGCATTCTACTACGAATTATTCACCATTTGAAATTGTATATGGTTTTAATCCTTTGACTCCGTTGGATTTGATGACTTTACCTGTGAGTGAAAGGTTGAATATGGATGGCAAGAAGAAAGCTGAATTCGTTAGAAGTTTGCATGAGAAGGTCAAGGATAACATCGAGAAGAAAAATTTACAATACACGAAGCAAGCCAACAAGGGAAGGAAAAAGATGGTTTTTGAAAAGGGAGATTGGGTGCGGTTGCACTTAAGGAAGGAAAGATTTCCAGAAAAGCGACGTTCAAAACTCTTACCTAGGGGTGACGGACCATTTCAAGTGCTTGAAAAGATCAACGACAATGCCTACAAATTAGACCTACCAGGTGAGTATAATGTCAGCTCTACTTTTAATGTTAGTGATCTTTCGTTGTTTGATGTAGGAGATGATCAAGATTTGAGGACAAATCCTTTTCAAGAAGGGGAGAATGATGCAAATGTGGTTGATCAAGCACCAAAGAAAGCATGAGAGTCGTTGGAGTTGCCCAAAGGACCTATAACGAGGGGACGAAGCAAGAAGTTTAATGATGCACTTCAAGGACTCATGATGAGCTATCAAGGAAGTCCTACAAGTTGGATGTCTAAATTAGAGGAGGTTGAGAATCATGAGAATAATATTGGAGGTTTTCGGAATGTTATTCAAGTGCAATTACCGAAGGTACAGCGCACCCACGCCAGTTCAGGGACTGCACCCGCGGTCCATAATAATCAAATTTAAGAGAATATTGCCGAAGCTATACCGCACCCGCGGTCAGAAGGCGAGCGCACCCGCGCTCCTCAAAGGACCGCACCCGCGGTCCTTTGCATCCGAACTTCGCCGAAGCGACACCGCACCCGCGGTCCAGTCTGCAGCGCACCCGCGGTCTTTTGTCAACTTCCGTGTCAAATTTGCTTGTTATCATAATTAAGCCTTTTTACACTACTTTTTCATACTTTATTGAATATATATTTAGTGTATCAGACCATGAACGAATAATGATGAATGATAGATAAAATTTCTTGAGTTTTCTCTCAATTTGCAAAGCTTGTGCTTTCTGTTTATCAAAATCAAACTTATCAAAGATTGCATCTTTGTGGCGTTTGTCGATTGTTCTTCGCACGGATTGTCAAAACAAGTTCTTTGAAGGTTCGTTTGAAATTCAATTGTTTTATCGTTGATATTTGTTGCTAAGTTATAATCGCTTAGAGGTGAATATCACAAAATCTTTACTTGTTTCAAAAGATCAGGACAAAATAATCATTCCTCGTTTGTTATTGAATTGAGGGTGCGATTTATATATTCGTGCTTGCCTTTCATTCGTACGAGGATTCGCATCACTTTGGTTTTGGAAAGATGTGTAGATATTTTACACAATGGTATCTGATGTATATGAAAATCTTTTGCATGTGTATTATGTGTTGTTTGAGGCAGGTGGCATGTCCTATTTACGGGGAGATGCTGCCCAAATTTTTTTAGATTAACACATTTTCTCCAATTATATTTTAAAGCTTCCGCACTAATTATGCATCTTAGTCATGAGTGTTACACTTCTCGATTCTTCAGCCTTGGGGGGAGCTAGGGTTCCATTTCCTTTATCTCATTTCTTTGATTCAAGCATCTTGTTGGGTATTTGAAGTGGGATCGAGATTATTTTGGGTTCAAGGAGCTAAGGTAAGCTTATGGGTTTGTTTATTTCTTGGTTTTGGTGTTGGGAGAAGTATTGGGTTTGTGATGGTGTTGGTTTTATCGATTTATTGATATGGGTTTATGATTATTGAGTTGATAATGGTGCAATATATGGTTTATTGTTGTAGGATTTCAACCAAGGGATTATATTCAAGGGTTTTATTGGTTGTAAGTGGAATTTCATTCCTTGTGCTCACATTATAATATATGATGGTGTTTCAATGGTTTTAATGTGCTACCCTTCAATTGATTTGTGATATGTATTGATACACTTTGTTGTATATTATGGAGGCATTTTTATGTCTCAATTGTGAAAAAGGGAATACAAGAGAAAAGAGTCTTCAAAGTGTTTGATTTAATGCCAAAGAGAGAGTTTAAATGATTTATTGGATTGATAGATACATAGTCATAGATTGCATGCAATTATTTGATCAACGACCATAGGCTTATATCCCTCAGAGTTATCGATGTATATCGATGGGATATAGGTACAGAGACAGAGATACTATATAGATATCAATCCAACAGAGAAAAAAAAAATACCATCTTATTGCTATATTATGCTATGTTATTCATGTTTCAAGAGTTGATGGTATTTAATGATTTCAAAGCCATGTTTTACAGAGTATGATATATGTAACCATTGCTATGTAAGAGTTCCACTTGCTGAGTTTTATACTCATTTAAGTTATTTCATGTGATGCAGATAAGAGCGATGGGCCGGGACATTGATTGTGGGCCGGAGTCATATGCATATAGAGAAGGAAGGAAGAAAACTATTTTGATAGCATTTTTGACATGATCACAAAAATGATATTTTGTATTTTTGTTGTATCATTTGATTGATCATGTATATACTTTTGATTATACATTGACATGTATTTTTAAATCCTTCTTTCTTTTTAGAAAATTTTAAATTCCGCGCTGTTATTTTATTAAAATCGGTCGAGGGTGTTACATTTAGTGGTATCAGAGCACCGTTCTTCGGACCAATGCATATGACTTCGTCTACTTTCAACAGTCCGGGTATGTCTTCTTCTACATCTATTCATTGTTATCTATTGATATGTATTGTGTGAGCACATTGTAGGAGTTATGCCTTCTAAGAGGAAAGCTGCAGAGGGTGAGGATAGTTCTTCCTCTAGAGTTGTCGATGAGTTTGGAAAGTTATTGAAAGAGCAAGCTAAGGTCCACAGTAAGCAGATCCAACAGTTACTACGTTTGCAAGGTACATGTCAAGGTAGAGGTCAAGTGAGAGGCCAAGTGGCACAAGCAGTTGGTACTGATGGGATCTTTACTGCTTTCAAGAGGATGGATCCGCCTGAATTTGCAGGAAGCACTGATCCGTTGGTGGCAGTAGAGTGGATCAAGGCACTTGAGGCTATTTTTGATCATCTCAACTATGCAGACAAAGACAGAGTTGGATGTGCAGTGTTCATGTTAGTCAAGGCTGCACGCATTTGGTGGAATGCTACCAAGGTTAGTGTGGATGTTCCGGCATTGAAGTGGTCAGAGTTCACTGATCTTTTCTATGACAAGTACTTCCCAGACGCACTTCGAGCTAGGAAGGTGACTGAGTTCTTGGAGCTTCGACAGGGAGGTATGAATGTTGATGAGTACATTCTGAAATTCAAGGAGGGCTGTCTGTTTGCCCCATATATTGCTTCCAATGACAAAGACAAAGGTGCTCATTTCAGTTGAGGCCTTAGAGCAGAAATCAGAAGGGACATTAATATGTCGAAGGCTGTGACATTCAAAGAGATTCTGGCTAAGGCTCTGTTGGCCGAGCAAGATGAGAAAGACATTGCTAGGGAGAGACAAGCGAGGCAGCAGGCCATTGCTCAAAGAGGCCGAGGTTCAAGTCAAAGAGGAAAGGGCAGTTTCAAATGGAAAGGCAAGTTAGAGCCGAGTCCTCAACCACCGGCAGTTCCATTTGATCCCGAGAAGCCATTGTGTCCCAATTGTGGTTGGCATCATCGGGGAGAGTGCAGATTTGGTACTCATACTTGTTATCGATGTGGCACTGCAGGCCATATTGCCAAGGATTGTCTGAGAGGCTCGAGTAAAGAGAAGGTGCAGGGTCGCATCTTCACCATGACGAAGGAAGGTATAAACCATGATTCTTTTGTGATCTCTAGCACTATTTTAATTTCAGGCAGAGTAGCTACGACATTGATTGATACAGGTGCTACTCATTCTTTTATGTCTGAACCATTTTTGAGATCTTTGGGTATAGTTCCTTCTGTTATTCCCCTCCAGTTTAATGTTGTATTGCCTTCAGGGAATGTGTTGTGCCCGACTTCTATTGTGTATGCGTGCTCTGTTCAAATTGATGAGCGAGTGGTTTATGCTGATTTGATTGTTATCCCGATGGTTGCGTTTGATATTATACTTGGCATGGATTGGCTATCAACCTATCGTGCAGTGATTGATTGCGTTGCTAAGACGGTGAAATTTGCAGATGATGGCAATAGGGAAGGTATGCTCGCCAGTGCAGGTACTTCGCTGGTCCTTCCTTTTATTTCATGTCTTGAGGCTAAGAAGTTGTTGTTTAGAGGTTGTGATGGGTTTTTGGCTTCGATTGTGGATGTGGATAGAATTGTGAAGTTGAATATTGATGATATTGATGTTGTGAGAGAGTTCCCTGATGTATTTGAGGATGATGTGCCGGGTTTACCGCCGGACAGAGATGTAGAGTTTGTGATTGATCTAGTTCCAGGTACGGTTCCTATTTCTAAGGCTCTGTATAGAATGGCCCTTACAGAGATGAAGGAGTTGAAGACGCAGCTGCAAGATCTTTTGGATAAAGGTTTTATTCGACCGAGTTCTTCGCCTTGGGGAGCTCCGGTTCTTTTTGTCAAGATGAAAGATGGATCATTGCGTTTTTGCATTGATTATAGAGAGATCAACAAAGAGATGATCAAGAATAAATATCCGTTGCCTCGGATAGATGATTTGTTTGATCAGCTGCATGGGGCTATAGTGTTTTCGAAGATTGATCTGCGATCTGGCTATTATCAGTTGAAAGTTAGGGAGTCTGATATCCCTAAGACGGCGTTTCGGACCAGGTACGGTCATTATGAATTTCTGGTGATGTCTTTTGGTCTGACTAATGCTCCTTCAGTCTTCATGGATCTGATGAACCGAGTGTTCAAGCCGTATTTGGATAGCTTTGTCATTGTTTTCATCGATGACATATTGATTTATTCCAAGACCAGAGAGCTTCATTCAGAGCACCTCAGAGTTGTTCTTTAATTGTTGAGAGAGAAGCGGTTGTATGCTAAGTTAAAGAAATGTGAGTTCTGGTTGGAGCAGATTTCTTTCTTAGGCCATGTTGTCTCGAAGGATGGTATAGCGGTTGATCCAGTGAAAATCGAGGCGATTCAGAAATGGCCTATCCCTACCACTGTATCAGAGGTACGCAGTTTTCTTGGTTTGGCGGGTTATTATCGTCGTTTTATTTCAGATTTCTCCAAGATTGCCCTGTCGTTAACCAATCTGACGAGTAAGACTGTGAAGTTTGAGTGGTCCAATGATTGCCAAAGTGGATTTCAAGAGTTGAAAGATAAGTTGACGTCAGCTCCGGTACTTGCATTGCCCAGTGGTTCAGAGGATTTTGTTGTTTATACCGACGCGTCGAAGAAGGGCCTCGGTGCAGTGCTGATGCAACGTGGAAAGGTTATAGCTTATGCTTCTCGCCAGTTGAAGGACTACGAGAAAAATTATCCTACGCATGATCTGGAATTGGCAGCTGTGGTTTTCGCCCTGAAAATCTGGAGACATTACTTATATGGCGAAAAGTGTGAAATTTTCACGGACCACAAGAGTTTGAAGTATTTGTTTTCCCAGAAAGAACTCAATATGAGACAGAGACGGTGGTTAGAGCTTGTCAAAGATTATGATGTGACTATTAGTTACCACCCAGGGAAAGCGAATGTTGTAGCCGATGCTTTGAGCCATAAGTCGAGTTCTTCTTTGAATTCTTTGATTCAGAAGCCATTGTTGTTAGATTTACAGCGAGAAGAGATAGCTTTGGTTGTTCCGGGGACCATTGCTCGCTTTTCAGGATTGGTCATTCGGGCTACATTGACGGACAGGATCCGTAGAGAGCAGGTCAATGATTTACAGTTGACAGAGTTGAGAGCCAGAGCAGAGGAGAGAGGTAATTCAGAGTTTGGATTGAATGGAGATGGTTTGGTGACTTTCAGAGGCCGTATATGTATTCCTGTTGGTGATGATATTCGGCGAGACGTCTTGACAAAGGCACATACCGCGCCATACTCGATACATCCAGGTGGTACCAAGATGTATCAGGATCTTTGTAGACTCTATTGGTGGCCAGGTATGAAGAAGGATATTGCCATGTTTATTTCTCAGTGCCTAACTTGTCAGCAGGTGAAAATCGAGCATTAGAGACCTGCTGGGACATTGCTGTCATTACCGATTCCTCAATGAAAATGGGAGCATATTACGATGGACTTCGTGATTGGTCTTCCTAGGACGCAGAAAGGTTTTAACTCTATTTGGGTTATTGTTGATCGGTTGAACAAGTCAGTGCATTTTCTTCCAGTCAAGACGACGTATTCTATGAACCAGTATGCCGAAGAGTACATAGCAGAGATTGTTAGACTTCATGGTGTTCCTATACGAATACAGATCTGACGAATAGACTCCTCGTACGAATGAAAGGCAAGCACGAATATAGAAATCGAACCCTCAATTCAATAACAAACAAGGAACGATTATGTTGTCCCGATCTTTTGAAACAAGTAACGATTTTGTGATATTCACCTCTAAGCGATTATAACTTAGCAACAAATATCAACGATAAAACAATTGAATTTCAAACGAACCTTCAAAGAACTTGTTTTGACAATCCGTGCGAAGAACAATCGACAAACGCCACAAAGATGAAATCTTTGATAAGTTTGATTTTGATAAACACAAAGCACAAGCCTTGCAAATTGAGAGAAATCTCCAATAATTTGATATCAACCTTCAATGATTTCGTTCATACCCTTACAATACATTATATAAACAATAAAAATAAGAAAAGTTGTGTGAAAAGGCTTAAATAAGATAACTAGCAACTTTGACACGGAAGTGCGCCAAAAGACCGCGGGTGCGGTGCTTGTTTGACCACGGGTGCGGTGTAGCTTCGGCAACAGACCGCGGGTGCGCTAATGATTTGACCGCGGGTGCAGTGCAGCTTCGGGAAATTTTCTTAAATTTGATTATCATGGACCGCGGGTGCGGTCCCTGCTTTAGCGCGGGTGCGCTGGACCTTCGGCAATTGCACTTGAATAACATTCCAAAGACCTCCAATATTATTCCCATGATTCCCAACCTCTTCTAATTTAGTCATCTAGTTTGTAGATCCTCCTTGGTAGTTCATCATGAGTCCTTGAAGTGCTTCTTTAAACTTCTTGCTACGTCCCCTCGTTACAGGTCCTTCGGGCAATACCAACCAATCCCATGTTTTCTTTGGTGCTTGATCAACCACGTTTGCATCAGATAGTGTGTGGGGACCCGGACGCTAATCATCTTCTTAATCATATTCGGGATTTAATTATCAATTAAGATAAACAGTGTCTAAAAATTTTATTTTTAAAATGTAAGTGTGGAACGTAACGGAATGTAACTAATATACATCTCAGTATATAAGTACAATAATGTACAACAATTATTCAAACTAGTCTAAGGTATAACTACTAAATTTCAAGTATTAAACCAAGTCTACAATAAGTCCGGAATCACCAATCTAAACTCGTTTTCTCTCATCATCTTCTTGACCCCGATCCTGTCCCACCTGTTGTCATGCACACATACAAAACAAGACAACAGCCGGAATAAATCCTAGTATAAAACATGTATACATGCATGTCATGCAGTTTAATACAAATCATAAAACATAATCAGTAATTATGACACATTAGTGAATACAGATAAAACAATTTGACTCTTACTCTTTAGCTCGACTCGTATCTAAATCTAGGGATCTCGGTGTGAATAAGATGTAACAGGTCTCCCACCTACTCTCCCAATCGTGGTGGCGTTACATCTTATTCCTAAACTTCGGTCTGGTTGTATCAAAATCTACAATCGGAGTGAATCTGATCAGAAGCATCGATATCACCGAACGTTTAGAAAATTGGCGTATCTACCAATGACAATCCTATCTCAGTACATATATATAAATCAATACAAAGTACAAACAGAACAAGTATGTGATTTTGTTGGGAAACTTATATTGAATCTCACTGAGTTGTGTCTTCCCCAAACAAACATTGAATTATACCTTTGTCTTCCCGGTCTGATGAAGACGAAGTCTTGTATTCCAATCTGTCCATACCCAGTCTGGCAATGATAATCGCATAAATACAATATCAGTATATAATTCGATTCAAAACCTGTTCTGATCAATACTCAAATCAGTATATAATCTGATCCATATCTGCACAAGGTACAATCTAATTCATATCAATGATATCATCGAAATCATTACTGAATTTGATCACTCTAAATCAACTGATGTTTCGACGGCATAACAATAAAGTTTCGATATCCCCGTCAATCTAAACATCACAGATATAATATCAGAATTCATAATCAGTATCAGTACAATTCATAATGATTTGAAATTATGATATTGTCAGAATTGAATAGGAATCATATATGGTGTTTCTGATACAGTAGACATCGTATAATTGAAGTCAGATTAAAGAACAGACTATTTCTGTAATTGTTATGATTTTCGGAATCGATTTGACTGAGATTCGATATCAGATTTGTATTATCATTGAAATTATGAGTTATACCGGTATTGATGATGAGTTCTGGTATTATTTCTGAGATGTTGGGATTTACGGGGTTATCGAGACTGTATTATTATGTCGTCGAAACCTTAGTAGATTGATATTGATCAAATTTACGATTGACTGAGAATGTATTGTTGTACTGTATGTCGATTGACATTGATCAGATAATATGTTGATTTGAGTATTGATAAGAACAGGTTCTGAATTGAGTTACATATTAATATTGTGTCTGTTCGGTATTGTTATTACCAGATTGAGAATGGACAGAGTTGAATTCAGGACTTCGTCTTCGTCAGAGCGAGAAGATAAAGGTATAAATTAATGTTGAGTTGGGATTGCACGACTCGAGTGAGGTTTGGCTCGAGTTTCCCTAAATCACATACTTTACCTTATTGTATTGATTTGATTGATGTACTTGTTCTCTTGATTTATAGACCGCAGGTATTAGACGAGTAATCTTGTGACAGATGTGCCTGATAGTGGTGGGATCGCCACGGGCACGTTTCACGATGTCACAAGATAGTGTATTGGCGATTGTGCCAAAGTCTGTCACCGGATGTTTGGCTATCGATGTTGATAGAATTGTAGCTTCTTCTATTACTGGTGATCGGTACCGTATCGATGTGGATAGAATTATAACTTCTTCTATTACTGATGATCGATATTATATCGATGTGGATAGAATCGGAGTTTCTTCTATTACTGGTGATCGATACTATACCGATGTGGATAGAATCCGAGCTTCTTCTATTACTGGTGATCGATACCCTATCGACGTGGATAGAACTGGAGTCTTTTCTATTACTGTTGGTCGATATGGGAATACCCACATCTGGAAACCGGGATCCCTAGACTAGGATTGAGTCTAGTCTTAAATGTGGAGTCATGCGTCTAATTGACAGTTTATATTGTGTTATGTTGATTATGTTCCTGAATATAGTACATGATGAATTATGTTCCTGATGATGGTACATGTTTAGAATAGGATTTATTCTTGATAGAGATTTATATTCTGATTTGAATACATGTTAGACATATCTGTTATATGCTTTTAGATTGTTTTTGCATGTATACATGATTTATACTGGAGATCCGGGCTCTGAGGCAACTTAGGATTCAGCACTGTCATATAGTTGAACCTAGTTGAATTCTTGTAGATAATACAAGATTTGTATGTTTATGTTTAATATGTAATTTGAATTGTATTACGTTACGTTTCCGCTTTGTATTTCAAAAAAAAAAAAATTATACCCCGTTTTTTATATAATTGGTTGAATTATTCCTAAAGACGATTAAGAAATGAATTAGCGTCCGGGTCCCCACAACAGGTGGTATCAGAGCATTAGGTTCCAGAACAGTAGGTTCTAGAACTGTAGGTTCTTGAGACTGAGATAGAAGCTAGTGAGCGGGGTAGATTGAGTTTTCTTTCCTGCTTTTGATTGCTAGCATGTGATTTATTATAATGTTTAATTACACTGTGTATGCTAGCATGCTAAGTATGATTTACTGCTTTTAATTACATGATACCTGAATATCTGAATTGATTTGGTAATATGTCTGATTTGAAAATGAATCAGAACTAATTCTTGATCAGAGGTAAGCTGATCAGGAAGGGACTGAGATGGATTTATCTCCTGTGATTGCTAACCCTTGTGGTGATCAGATATACCTCCTCCAAGAATTCCGGAAAGGGGTAGTACTTCGACTGATCAGATAGATGTATCAGAAACTCCGATGGAAACACAGTTGAAACAGTTTCAGCCATTTCAGCCGCCGATTCTGAGGGGTGTTGAGACGTCTGAAGATTGTGATAATTGGTTAGATGACATAGAAATACTGTTTGATTTATTGGATTATCCAGATGAACAGAGAATCAAACTGGTGCCCAACCAGTTACGAGAGGCCGCCAGGAGTTGGTGGATTACAATCAAAGGAGTATTACAACAGCGTGGTACGGTGATTACGTGGGAAGTCTTGAAAGCTGAATTTTATCGAAGATTCTTCTCAGGTTCGTGCCGAGAGGACAAGAGAGCAGAGTTTGAAAATTTGAAACAGGGCCAACTAAATATTGAAGAATATGTTGCTAAATTCTCTACTTTACTGCGTTTTGTTCCTCAGATAGCTGGGAATGATGAAGCAGTAGCTGATCAGTTCATCAATGGATTAAATTCTGAGATAATCGCCTAGTCACTAGTGCTTCTCCAACAACCGCCTCAAAACCCTCGTCAGGATCCTCTAATGCAGGCATATCATCCCCATCCTCACCATCACTATGCGACTCATATTCACCATAGTCATTCAAGATCATCACACTTTTGTTAGGACATTCACTAGAAATATGACCTAACCCTTGGCACCTAAAACATCTAACATCCCTAGATCGATTAGAAGGAGTTTCAGATTTACCTTGCACTCGTTGTTTAGGCGCCTCTTGTTTGGTCTCAATCTTGGGCTTGGTCACCAACTTATTCTCCTCACGTTTCACCACATTTGACCGCCAAGAAGATGATGAGCCTCCAGTTTGATTGGTGCGGCCAACTGTGGCCTTTTTGAGTCTGATATCCCTAAGACGGCGTTTCGGACCAGGTACGGTCATTATGAATTTCTGGTGATGTCTTTTGGTCTGACTAATGCTCCTTCAGTCTTCATGGATCTGATGAACCGAGTGTTCAAGCCGTATTTGGATAGCTTTGTCATTGTTTTCATCGATGACATATTGATTTATTCCAAGACCAGAGAGCTTCATTCAGAGCACCTCAGAGTTGTTCTTTAATTGTTGAGAGAGAAGCGGTTGTATGCTAAGTTAAAGAAATGTGAGTTCTGGTTGGAGCAGATTTCTTTCTTAGGCCATGTTGTCTCGAAGGATGGTATAGCGGTTGATCCAGTGAAAATCGAGGCGATTCAGAAATGGCCTATCCCTACCACTGTATCAGAGGTACGCAGTTTTCTTGGTTTGGCGGGTTATTATCGTCGTTTTATTTCAGATTTCTCCAAGATTGCCCTGTCGTTAACCAATCTGACGAGTAAGACTGTGAAGTTTGAGTGGTCCAATGATTGCCAAAGTGGATTTCAAGAGTTGAAAGATAAGTTGACGTCAGCTCCGGTACTTGCATTGCCCAGTGGTTCAGAGGATTTTGTTGTTTATACCGACGCGTCGAAGAAGGGCCTCGGTGCAGTGCTGATGCAACGTGGAAAGGTTATAGCTTATGCTTCTCGCCAGTTGAAGGACTACGAGAAAAATTATCCTACGCATGATCTGGAATTGGCAGCTGTGGTTTTCGCCCTGAAAATCTGGAGACATTACTTATATGGCGAAAAGTGTGAAATTTTCACGGACCACAAGAGTTTGAAGTATTTGTTTTCCCAGAAAGAACTCAATATGAGACAGAGACGGTGGTTAGAGCTTGTCAAAGATTATGATGTGACTATTAGTTACCACCCAGGGAAAGCGAATGTTGTAGCCGATGCTTTGAGCCATAAGTCGAGTTCTTCTTTGAATTCTTTGATTCAGAAGCCATTGTTGTTAGATTTACAGCGAGAAGAGATAGCTTTGGTTGTTCCGGGGACCATTGCTCGCTTTTCAGGATTGGTCATTCGGGCTACATTGACGGACAGGATCCGTAGAGAGCAGGTCAATGATTTACAGTTGACAGAGTTGAGAGCCAGAGCAGAGGAGAGAGGTAATTCAGAGTTTGGATTGAATGGAGATGGTTTGGTGACTTTCAGAGGCCGTATATGTATTCCTGTTGGTGATGATATTCGGCGAGACGTCTTGACAAAGGCACATACCGCGCCATACTCGATACATCCAGGTGGTACCAAGATGTATCAGGATCTTTGTAGACTCTATTGGTGGCCAGGTATGAAGAAGGATATTGCCATGTTTATTTCTCAGTGCCTAACTTGTCAGCAGGTGAAAATCGAGCATTAGAGACCTGCTGGGACATTGCTGTCATTACCGATTCCTCAATGAAAATGGGAGCATATTACGATGGACTTCGTGATTGGTCTTCCTAGGACGCAGAAAGGTTTTAACTCTATTTGGGTTATTGTTGATCGGTTGAACAAGTCAGTGCATTTTCTTCCAGTCAAGACGACGTATTCTATGAACCAGTATGCCGAAGAGTACATAGCAGAGATTGTTAGACTTCATGGTGTTCCTATACGAATACAGATCTGACGAATAGACTCCTCGTACGAATGAAAGGCAAGCACGAATATAGAAATCGAACCCTCAATTCAATAACAAACAAGGAACGATTATGTTGTCCCGATCTTTTGAAACAAGTAACGATTTTGTGATATTCACCTCTAAGCGATTATAACTTAGCAACAAATATCAACGATAAAACAATTGAATTTCAAACGAACCTTCAAAGAACTTGTTTTGACAATCCGTGCGAAGAACAATCGACAAACGCCACAAAGATGAAATCTTTGATAAGTTTGATTTTGATAAACACAAAGCACAAGCCTTGCAAATTGAGAGAAATCTCCAATAATTTGATATCAACCTTCAATGATTTCGTTCATACCCTTACAATACATTATATAAACAATAAAAATAAGAAAAGTTGTGTGAAAAGGCTTAAATAAGATAACTAGCAACTTTGACACGGAAGTGCGCCAAAAGACCGCGGGTGCGGTGCTTGTTTGACCACGGGTGCGGTGTAGCTTCGGCAACAGACCGCGGGTGCGCTAATGATTTGACCGCGGGTGCAGTGCAGCTTCGGGAAATTTTCTTAAATTTGATTATCATGGACCGCGGGTGCGGTCCCTGCTTTAGCGCGGGTGCGCTGGACCTTCGGCAATTGCACTTGAATAACATTCCAAAGACCTCCAATATTATTCCCATGATTCCCAACCTCTTCTAATTTAGTCATCTAGTTTGTAGATCCTCCTTGGTAGTTCATCATGAGTCCTTGAAGTGCTTCTTTAAACTTCTTGCTACGTCCCCTCGTTACAGGTCCTTCGGGCAATACCAACCAATCCCATGTTTTCTTTGGTGCTTGATCAACCACGTTTGCATCAGATAGTGTGTGGGGACCCGGACGCTAATCATCTTCTTAATCATATTCGGGATTTAATTATCAATTAAGATAAACAGTGTCTAAAAATTTTATTTTTAAAATGTAAGTGTGGAACGTAACGGAATGTAACTAATATACATCTCAGTATATAAGTACAATAATGTACAACAATTATTCAAACTAGTCTAAGGTATAACTACTAAATTTCAAGTATTAAACCAAGTCTACAATAAGTCCGGAATCACCAATCTAAACTCGTTTTCTCTCATCATCTTCTTGACCCCGATCCTGTCCCACCTGTTGTCATGCACACATACAAAACAAGACAACAGCCGGAATAAATCCTAGTATAAAACATGTATACATGCATGTCATGCAGTTTAATACAAATCATAAAACATAATCAGTAATTATGACACATTAGTGAATACAGATAAAACAATTTGACTCTTACTCTTTAGCTCGACTCGTATCTAAATCTAGGGATCTCGGTGTGAATAAGATGTAACAGGTCTCCCACCTACTCTCCCAATCGTGGTGGCGTTACATCTTATTCCTAAACTTCGGTCTGGTTGTATCAAAATCTACAATCGGAGTGAATCTGATCAGAAGCATCGATATCACCGAACGTTTAGAAAATTGGCGTATCTACCAATGACAATCCTATCTCAGTACATATATATAAATCAATACAAAGTACAAACAGAACAAGTATGTGATTTTGTTGGGAAACTTATATTGAATCTCACTGAGTTGTGTCTTCCCCAAACAAACATTGAATTATACCTTTGTCTTCCCGGTCTGATGAAGACGAAGTCTTGTATTCCAATCTGTCCATACCCAGTCTGGCAATGATAATCGCATAAATACAATATCAGTATATAATTCGATTCAAAACCTGTTCTGATCAATACTCAAATCAGTATATAATCTGATCCATATCTGCACAAGGTACAATCTAATTCATATCAATGATATCATCGAAATCATTACTGAATTTGATCACTCTAAATCAACTGATGTTTCGACGGCATAACAATAAAGTTTCGATATCCCCGTCAATCTAAACATCACAGATATAATATCAGAATTCATAATCAGTATCAGTACAATTCATAATGATTTGAAATTATGATATTGTCAGAATTGAATAGGAATCATATATGGTGTTTCTGATACAGTAGACATCGTATAATTGAAGTCAGATTAAAGAACAGACTATTTCTGTAATTGTTATGATTTTCGGAATCGATTTGACTGAGATTCGATATCAGATTTGTATTATCATTGAAATTATGAGTTATACCGGTATTGATGATGAGTTCTGGTATTATTTCTGAGATGTTGGGATTTACGGGGTTATCGAGACTGTATTATTATGTCGTCGAAACCTTAGTAGATTGATATTGATCAAATTTACGATTGACTGAGAATGTATTGTTGTACTGTATGTCGATTGACATTGATCAGATAATATGTTGATTTGAGTATTGATAAGAACAGGTTCTGAATTGAGTTACATATTAATATTGTGTCTGTTCGGTATTGTTATTACCAGATTGAGAATGGACAGAGTTGAATTCAGGACTTCGTCTTCGTCAGAGCGAGAAGATAAAGGTATAAATTAATGTTGAGTTGGGATTGCACGACTCGAGTGAGGTTTGGCTCGAGTTTCCCTAAATCACATACTTTACCTTATTGTATTGATTTGATTGATGTACTTGTTCTCTTGATTTATAGACCGCAGGTATTAGACGAGTAATCTTGTGACAGATGTGCCTGATAGTGGTGGGATCGCCACGGGCACGTTTCACGATGTCACAAGATAGTGTATTGGCGATTGTGCCAAAGTCTGTCACCGGATGTTTGGCTATCGATGTTGATAGAATTGTAGCTTCTTCTATTACTGGTGATCGGTACCGTATCGATGTGGATAGAATTATAACTTCTTCTATTACTGATGATCGATATTATATCGATGTGGATAGAATCGGAGTTTCTTCTATTACTGGTGATCGATACTATACCGATGTGGATAGAATCCGAGCTTCTTCTATTACTGGTGATCGATACCCTATCGACGTGGATAGAACTGGAGTCTTTTCTATTACTGTTGGTCGATATGGGAATACCCACATCTGGAAACCGGGATCCCTAGACTAGGATTGAGTCTAGTCTTAAATGTGGAGTCATGCGTCTAATTGACAGTTTATATTGTGTTATGTTGATTATGTTCCTGAATATAGTACATGATGAATTATGTTCCTGATGATGGTACATGTTTAGAATAGGATTTATTCTTGATAGAGATTTATATTCTGATTTGAATACATGTTAGACATATCTGTTATATGCTTTTAGATTGTTTTTGCATGTATACATGATTTATACTGGAGATCCGGGCTCTGAGGCAACTTAGGATTCAGCACTGTCATATAGTTGAACCTAGTTGAATTCTTGTAGATAATACAAGATTTGTATGTTTATGTTTAATATGTAATTTGAATTGTATTACGTTACGTTTCCGCTTTGTATTTCAAAAAAAAAAAAATTATACCCCGTTTTTTATATAATTGGTTGAATTATTCCTAAAGACGATTAAGAAATGAATTAGCGTCCGGGTCCCCACAACAGGTGGTATCAGAGCATTAGGTTCCAGAACAGTAGGTTCTAGAACTGTAGGTTCTTGAGACTGAGATAGAAGCTAGTGAGCGGGGTAGATTGAGTTTTCTTTCCTGCTTTTGATTGCTAGCATGTGATTTATTATAATGTTTAATTACACTGTGTATGCTAGCATGCTAAGTATGATTTACTGCTTTTAATTACATGATACCTGAATATCTGAATTGATTTGGTAATATGTCTGATTTGAAAATGAATCAGAACTAATTCTTGATCAGAGGTAAGCTGATCAGGAAGGGACTGAGATGGATTTATCTCCTGTGATTGCTAACCCTTGTGGTGATCAGATATACCTCCTCCAAGAATTCCGGAAAGGGGTAGTACTTCGACTGATCAGATAGATGTATCAGAAACTCCGATGGAAACACAGTTGAAACAGTTTCAGCCATTTCAGCCGCCGATTCTGAGGGGTGTTGAGACGTCTGAAGATTGTGATAATTGGTTAGATGACATAGAAATACTGTTTGATTTATTGGATTATCCAGATGAACAGAGAATCAAACTGGTGCCCAACCAGTTACGAGAGGCCGCCAGGAGTTGGTGGATTACAATCAAAGGAGTATTACAACAGCGTGGTACGGTGATTACGTGGGAAGTCTTGAAAGCTGAATTTTATCGAAGATTCTTCTCAGGTTCGTGCCGAGAGGACAAGAGAGCAGAGTTTGAAAATTTGAAACAGGGCCAACTAAATATTGAAGAATATGTTGCTAAATTCTCTACTTTACTGCGTTTTGTTCCTCAGATAGCTGGGAATGATGAAGCAGTAGCTGATCAGTTCATCAATGGATTAAATTCTGAGATAATCGCCTAGTCACTAGTGCTTCTCCAACAACCGCCTCAAAACCCTCGTCAGGATCCTCTAATGCAGGCATATCATCCCCATCCTCACCATCACTATGCGACTCATATTCACCATAGTCATTCAAGATCATCACACTTTTGTTAGGACATTCACTAGAAATATGACCTAACCCTTGGCACCTAAAACATCTAACATCCCTAGATCGATTAGAAGGAGTTTCAGATTTACCTTGCACTCGTTGTTTAGGCGCCTCTTGTTTGGTCTCAATCTTGGGCTTGGTCACCAACTTATTCTCCTCACGTTTCACCACATTTGACCGCCAAGAAGATGATGAGCCTCCAGTTTGATTGGTGCGGCCAACTGTGGCCTTTTTGAGTCTGATATCCCTAAGACGGCGTTTCGGACCAGGTACGGTCATTATGAATTTCTGGTGATGTCTTTTGGTCTGACTAATGCTCCTTCAGTCTTCATGGATCTGATGAACCGAGTGTTCAAGCCGTATTTGGATAGCTTTGTCATTGTTTTCATCGATGACATATTGATTTATTCCAAGACCAGAGAGCTTCATTCAGAGCACCTCAGAGTTGTTCTTTAATTGTTGAGAGAGAAGCGGTTGTATGCTAAGTTAAAGAAATGTGAGTTCTGGTTGGAGCAGATTTCTTTCTTAGGCCATGTTGTCTCGAAGGATGGTATAGCGGTTGATCCAGTGAAAATCGAGGCGATTCAGAAATGGCCTATCCCTACCACTGTATCAGAGGTACGCAGTTTTCTTGGTTTGGCGGGTTATTATCGTCGTTTTATTTCAGATTTCTCCAAGATTGCCCTGTCGTTAACCAATCTGACGAGTAAGACTGTGAAGTTTGAGTGGTCCAATGATTGCCAAAGTGGATTTCAAGAGTTGAAAGATAAGTTGACGTCAGCTCCGGTACTTGCATTGCCCAGTGGTTCAGAGGATTTTGTTGTTTATACCGACGCGTCGAAGAAGGGCCTCGGTGCAGTGCTGATGCAACGTGGAAAGGTTATAGCTTATGCTTCTCGCCAGTTGAAGGACTACGAGAAAAATTATCCTACGCATGATCTGGAATTGGCAGCTGTGGTTTTCGCCCTGAAAATCTGGAGACATTACTTATATGGCGAAAAGTGTGAAATTTTCACGGACCACAAGAGTTTGAAGTATTTGTTTTCCCAGAAAGAACTCAATATGAGACAGAGACGGTGGTTAGAGCTTGTCAAAGATTATGATGTGACTATTAGTTACCACCCAGGGAAAGCGAATGTTGTAGCCGATGCTTTGAGCCATAAGTCGAGTTCTTCTTTGAATTCTTTGATTCAGAAGCCATTGTTGTTAGATTTACAGCGAGAAGAGATAGCTTTGGTTGTTCCGGGGACCATTGCTCGCTTTTCAGGATTGGTCATTCGGGCTACATTGACGGACAGGATCCGTAGAGAGCAGGTCAATGATTTACAGTTGACAGAGTTGAGAGCCAGAGCAGAGGAGAGAGGTAATTCAGAGTTTGGATTGAATGGAGATGGTTTGGTGACTTTCAGAGGCCGTATATGTATTCCTGTTGGTGATGATATTCGGCGAGACGTCTTGACAAAGGCACATACCGCGCCATACTCGATACATCCAGGTGGTACCAAGATGTATCAGGATCTTTGTAGACTCTATTGGTGGCCAGGTATGAAGAAGGATATTGCCATGTTTATTTCTCAGTGCCTAACTTGTCAGCAGGTGAAAATCGAGCATTAGAGACCTGCTGGGACATTGCTGTCATTACCGATTCCTCAATGAAAATGGGAGCATATTACGATGGACTTCGTGATTGGTCTTCCTAGGACGCAGAAAGGTTTTAACTCTATTTGGGTTATTGTTGATCGGTTGAACAAGTCAGTGCATTTTCTTCCAGTCAAGACGACGTATTCTATGAACCAGTATGCCGAAGAGTACATAGCAGAGATTGTTAGACTTCATGGTGTTCCTATACGAATACAGATCTGACGAATAGACTCCTCGTACGAATGAAAGGCAAGCACGAATATAGAAATCGAACCCTCAATTCAATAACAAACAAGGAACGATTATGTTGTCCCGATCTTTTGAAACAAGTAACGATTTTGTGATATTCACCTCTAAGCGATTATAACTTAGCAACAAATATCAACGATAAAACAATTGAATTTCAAACGAACCTTCAAAGAACTTGTTTTGACAATCCGTGCGAAGAACAATCGACAAACGCCACAAAGATGAAATCTTTGATAAGTTTGATTTTGATAAACACAAAGCACAAGCCTTGCAAATTGAGAGAAATCTCCAATAATTTGATATCAACCTTCAATGATTTCGTTCATACCCTTACAATACATTATATAAACAATAAAAATAAGAAAAGTTGTGTGAAAAGGCTTAAATAAGATAACTAGCAACTTTGACACGGAAGTGCGCCAAAAGACCGCGGGTGCGGTGCTTGTTTGACCACGGGTGCGGTGTAGCTTCGGCAACAGACCGCGGGTGCGCTAATGATTTGACCGCGGGTGCAGTGCAGCTTCGGGAAATTTTCTTAAATTTGATTATCATGGACCGCGGGTGCGGTCCCTGCTTTAGCGCGGGTGCGCTGGACCTTCGGCAATTGCACTTGAATAACATTCCAAAGACCTCCAATATTATTCCCATGATTCCCAACCTCTTCTAATTTAGTCATCTAGTTTGTAGATCCTCCTTGGTAGTTCATCATGAGTCCTTGAAGTGCTTCTTTAAACTTCTTGCTACGTCCCCTCGTTACAGGTCCTTCGGGCAATACCAACCAATCCCATGTTTTCTTTGGTGCTTGATCAACCACGTTTGCATCAGATAGTGTGTGGGGACCCGGACGCTAATCATCTTCTTAATCATATTCGGGATTTAATTATCAATTAAGATAAACAGTGTCTAAAAATTTTATTTTTAAAATGTAAGTGTGGAACGTAACGGAATGTAACTAATATACATCTCAGTATATAAGTACAATAATGTACAACAATTATTCAAACTAGTCTAAGGTATAACTACTAAATTTCAAGTATTAAACCAAGTCTACAATAAGTCCGGAATCACCAATCTAAACTCGTTTTCTCTCATCATCTTCTTGACCCCGATCCTGTCCCACCTGTTGTCATGCACACATACAAAACAAGACAACAGCCGGAATAAATCCTAGTATAAAACATGTATACATGCATGTCATGCAGTTTAATACAAATCATAAAACATAATCAGTAATTATGACACATTAGTGAATACAGATAAAACAATTTGACTCTTACTCTTTAGCTCGACTCGTATCTAAATCTAGGGATCTCGGTGTGAATAAGATGTAACAGGTCTCCCACCTACTCTCCCAATCGTGGTGGCGTTACATCTTATTCCTAAACTTCGGTCTGGTTGTATCAAAATCTACAATCGGAGTGAATCTGATCAGAAGCATCGATATCACCGAACGTTTAGAAAATTGGCGTATCTACCAATGACAATCCTATCTCAGTACATATATATAAATCAATACAAAGTACAAACAGAACAAGTATGTGATTTTGTTGGGAAACTTATATTGAATCTCACTGAGTTGTGTCTTCCCCAAACAAACATTGAATTATACCTTTGTCTTCCCGGTCTGATGAAGACGAAGTCTTGTATTCCAATCTGTCCATACCCAGTCTGGCAATGATAATCGCATAAATACAATATCAGTATATAATTCGATTCAAAACCTGTTCTGATCAATACTCAAATCAGTATATAATCTGATCCATATCTGCACAAGGTACAATCTAATTCATATCAATGATATCATCGAAATCATTACTGAATTTGATCACTCTAAATCAACTGATGTTTCGACGGCATAACAATAAAGTTTCGATATCCCCGTCAATCTAAACATCACAGATATAATATCAGAATTCATAATCAGTATCAGTACAATTCATAATGATTTGAAATTATGATATTGTCAGAATTGAATAGGAATCATATATGGTGTTTCTGATACAGTAGACATCGTATAATTGAAGTCAGATTAAAGAACAGACTATTTCTGTAATTGTTATGATTTTCGGAATCGATTTGACTGAGATTCGATATCAGATTTGTATTATCATTGAAATTATGAGTTATACCGGTATTGATGATGAGTTCTGGTATTATTTCTGAGATGTTGGGATTTACGGGGTTATCGAGACTGTATTATTATGTCGTCGAAACCTTAGTAGATTGATATTGATCAAATTTACGATTGACTGAGAATGTATTGTTGTACTGTATGTCGATTGACATTGATCAGATAATATGTTGATTTGAGTATTGATAAGAACAGGTTCTGAATTGAGTTACATATTAATATTGTGTCTGTTCGGTATTGTTATTACCAGATTGAGAATGGACAGAGTTGAATTCAGGACTTCGTCTTCGTCAGAGCGAGAAGATAAAGGTATAAATTAATGTTGAGTTGGGATTGCACGACTCGAGTGAGGTTTGGCTCGAGTTTCCCTAAATCACATACTTTACCTTATTGTATTGATTTGATTGATGTACTTGTTCTCTTGATTTATAGACCGCAGGTATTAGACGAGTAATCTTGTGACAGATGTGCCTGATAGTGGTGGGATCGCCACGGGCACGTTTCACGATGTCACAAGATAGTGTATTGGCGATTGTGCCAAAGTCTGTCACCGGATGTTTGGCTATCGATGTTGATAGAATTGTAGCTTCTTCTATTACTGGTGATCGGTACCGTATCGATGTGGATAGAATTATAACTTCTTCTATTACTGATGATCGATATTATATCGATGTGGATAGAATCGGAGTTTCTTCTATTACTGGTGATCGATACTATACCGATGTGGATAGAATCCGAGCTTCTTCTATTACTGGTGATCGATACTCTATCGACGTGGATAGAACTGGAGTCTTTTCTATTACTGTTGGTCGATATGGGAATACCCACATCTGGAAACCGGGATCCCTAGACTAGGATTGAGTCTAGTCTTAAATGTGGAGTCATGAGTCTAATTGACAGTTTATATTGTGTTATGTTGATTATGTTCCTGAATATAGTACATGATGAATTATGTTCCTGATGATGGTACATGTTTAGAATAGGATTTATTCTTGATAGAGATTTATATTCTGATTTGAATACATGTTAGACATATCTGTTATATGCTTTTAGATTGTTTTTGCATGTATACATGATTTATACTGGAGATCCGGGCTCTGAGGCAACTTAGGATTCAGCACTGTCATATAGTTGAACCTAGTTGAATTCTTGTAGATAATACAAGATTTGTATGTTTATGTTTAATATGTAATTTGAATTGTATTACGTTACGTTTCCGCTTTGTATTTCAAAAAAAAAAAAATTATACCCCGTTTTTTATATAATTGGTTGAATTATTCCTAAAGACGATTAAGAAATGAATTAGCGTCCGGGTCCCCACAACAGGTGGTATCAGAGCATTAGGTTCCAGAACAGTAGGTTCTAGAACTGTAGGTTCTTGAGACTGAGATAGAAGCTAGTGAGCGGGGTAGATTGAGTTTTCTTTCCTGCTTTTGATTGCTAGCATGTGATTTATTATAATGTTTAATTACACTGTGTATGCTAGCATGCTAACTATGATTTACTGCTTTTAATTACATGATACCTGAATATCTGAATTGATTTGGTAATATGTCTGATTTGAAAATGAATCAGAACTAATTCTTGATCAGAGGTAAGCTGATCAGGAAGGGACTGAGATGGATTTATCTCCTGTGATTGCTAACCCTTGTGGTGATCAGATATACCTCCTCCAAGAATTCCGGAAAGGGGTAGTACTTCGACTGATCAGATAGATGTATCAGAAACTCCGATGGAAACACAGTTGAAACAGTTTCAGCCATTTCAGCCGCCGATTCTGAGGGGTGTTGAGACGTCTGAAGATTGTGATAATTGGTTAGATGACATAGAAATACTGTTTGATTTATTGGATTATCCAGATGAACAGAGAATCAAACTGGTGCCCAACCAGTTACGAGAGGCCGCCAGGAGTTGGTGGATTACAATCAAAGGAGTATTACAACAGCGTGGTACGGTGATTACGTGGGAAGTCTTGAAAGCTGAATTTTATCGAAGATTCTTCTCAGGTTCGTGCCGAGAGGACAAGAGAGCAGAGTTTGAAAATTTGAAACAGGGCCAACTGAATATTGAAGAATATGTTGCTAAATTCTCTACTTTACTGCGTTTTGTTCCTCAGATAGCTGGGAATGATGAAGCAGTAGCTGATCAGTTCATCAATGGATTAAATTCTGAGATAATCGCCTAGTCACTAGTGCTTCTCCAACAACCGCCTCAAAACCCTCGTCAGGATCCTCTAATGCAGGCATATCATCCCCATCCTCACCATCACTATGCGACTCATATTCACCATAGTCATTCAAGATCATCACTCTTTTGTTAGGACATTCACTAGAAATATGACCTAACCCTTGGCACCTAAAACATCTAACATCCCTAGATCGATTAGAAGGAGTTTCAGATTTACCTTGCACTCGTTGTTTAGGCGCCTCTTGTTTGGTCTCAATCTTGGGCTTGGTCACCAACTTATTCTCCTCACGTTTCACCACATTTGACCGCCAAGAAGATGATGAGCCTCCAGTTTGATTGGTGCGGCCAACTGTGGCCTTTCGAGTTGTTGCTCCACTTTTATGGCCATTTGCACCATTTCGTCTAGATCCAAGTAGTGCCGAAGCTCCACTTGATCGTGAATTTCCGTGTTAAAATCACAATGAAAACGAGCCATGGTCGCCTCACTATCTTCCTCAACATTGGCCCTAATCATGACTACTTCCATCTCCTTATAGTAGTCCTCAACACTCTTCAACCCTTGCCTCAAAGTTTGTAACCTCTTGAACATCTCCCTATAATAGTGATTGGGCACAAACCTTTTTCTCATCACTCTCTTCATCTCATCCCAAGACTCAATGGATCCCTCATTATACTTCCTTCTAGTGGTCACAAATTGATCCCACCAAATGAGAGCGTAGTCTAGAAATTCAACCACCGCCAACCTAACCTTCTTTTGTTCGGAGTAGTGGTGACATTCGAACACAAACTCTACCCTCTTTTCCCACTCTAAATATGCCTCCGGATCAGATTTCCCATGGAACGAAGGAATTTTCATCTTCATACTACCCATATTACCATCCTCCCTATTCCCATCATATCTACACCGTAAGGCTTCTCTTCTTCCTCTACCAAATCCTCTACCTCTTCCAATCCTACCCCAATTCTCATTTTGACTCTCCTCGTCTCCCCCCAAATCACATTCCTCATCATCTCTACCCAAATCCTTAGGTTTAGATTTACTCCCACTAACACCAACCTCAAGCTTATCCAACCTTTCATGTAACGACTCCATTTGGATCGTCATCATCCTACTAAAATGCCCAAACAACGCATCCATTTGGACGTTGGACAACCCCGGGTTTGAACTATCTCCTACCTCCCTCTCCATTTAAATTTCAGTTTAGTACCTGCAAGAAAACGTTAGTAGAAAACAAGATATATTCCTCACCCAAAAGCTCACGGTCACTCCAAAGAAATTCACTCGTCTTTTCCCTCTTATTTTGTTTGCTCACAACAAATACTCACTAGTCACTCCAAAAAAAAAAATAATAACACTCACACTCAAATGTTTCCCTCGAATTTGATGTTTCTCTCGAAAGTGTGTTCAAGCTTTGTACTTGTATATCAAACAATCAAGTTCAACTTATGAACAAACGTGATCGACTCACTTGGACTGCATAGACAAGCAATTTGAAGATAAATATATATATTTTTTTGACTGTGTGAGACACTTGTATATGACTCACAAGAAGGAATAGAACAAAATGTCAAAAAGAAATAATGGTGAATTTTTGGATTTTTGGTATTTTTTTTTACTCTAAGGCTGAGTAAAAACTCGAAAATCCCAACAAAAATATCACCAAAATTACAGAAACTGATGAAGAATGGTAGAACAAAAACAGATCCGAAAAAAGACGAAGAAATAACACAGATCTGAAGATTTAAGAACAAGATAAACTTACTTGAATTCAATGAACCCATGCTCTGATACCAAATGATATGAATCCACCTAACTCCACCTCAAAAGCTAGCTCATGAGAGGAGGATTGTGAATTCATATATATTTTGCCCAAGACAACTCTTGCTAACCCATGTGGGACACATCATTCCCGACCCCTTTAGACTGCACGTCCTCGTGCCAACTCCTTCGTTAACCCGCACTCCAGGGCACTTCCAGGCATTCCCGACCCCTTTAGACTATACGTCCTCGTGCCAACTCATTCGTTATCCTGCACTCCAGGGCACTTCCAGGCATTCCCGACCCCTTTAGACTGTACGTCCTCGTGCCAACTCCTTCGTTAACCCGCACTCCAGGGCACTTCCAGGAACATGCACCCACACGACCAGTCAATAGTATGGCTCTGATACCAAATGATGTGAATCTTTGTACGAACGAATAGCAAACACGATTAAAATCGAATCGCGCCCTCAATTCAATAACGAACAAAGAATCGTTGTTGTCCCGATCTTTTGAATCAAGTTTGAATGTGTGATATTCACCTCTAAATTATAAAAACTTAGTAATAAATATTCACGATTTAAACAATTGAGAAACAGACGAACCTTCATGGAACTTGTCCCTGACAATCCGTATGATATCAATCGACAAACGCCACAAGAACGAATCTTGATAAGTTTGATTTTTGAATGAACTCAAAGCAAAGGCTCTGAAAAAGCTTGAGAGAAAAACTCTAAACTTTGATAAAAATATCAATGATAATTTGAATTGTGTGTAAAATTTCGTCTAAAACATATTTATATGTCAAAAAGATATCAAAAATCTGGTCTCCAAAATAATTAAAACTCTAGAAAGGAAAATATTCTCGCTCAGCCGTCTCAGACACGGACCCCGTGTAGACATCCGTGTACTGGTCCGTGTACTCTCGGGAAATCACCTTCAGCTGGAAACAAGGGGCACGGACCCCGTGTCCACCTCCGTGTAAGGGTCCGTGTACACTCGGTCTACGAAAATGTCATAGGACACGGACCCCGTGTTCTGGTCCGTGCTCGGGTCCGTGTAGACTCTGGAATTCTTCATCCTCGACTGTAAAGGACACGAACCCCGTGTGCAGGTCCGTGTACACGTCCGTGTTGTCTCGGCCGTCTCCAACAATGCTTGAATGATATTCCTTTGGCCTCCCGACGTACTCCCATGCATCACGACCCCTTCGGCACTTTGCTCCTTGCACGTAAGCCCTCCTCGCCTGCTCATAAACCCATTAACGGCTACCATGATCGCATCATCTGTACACTTATGATTAGTAACAACATAACTCTGATATCAAATCCCCATCAATATCTTTCGAAAATCATAACAATTGTATAAACAGTCTATGCATTAATTTGACTTCAATTATACAATGTCTACTGTAGCAGAAACACTATATCTGATTCATATTCAATTCTGACAATATCATAATTTCAAATCATGTCTAAACGTAACAAAACTTACGTTCAGTTGTAGCCTGCATTGATAGGAACTCGGTGGTGAAGTCGTATTGAAAATCTAACGGGCGGTTTCTTCGTAATCACTAATTCTTTGCTTGAAGAATTGCTCCCAAAGTTCTTGTCTCCTTCCTGATCTAAATGGTGAGGAATCAAGGTCTGTATATATATATATATATACACGTTGCATGGTTAAGGCAAGTGGCACTTTTTCATTTTGCATGACTCACGCATATGCGCGCACAAGGCCGCGCATATGCGCCGGATGTTCTGCCCGGCACTTCTGCATTTCTGCCTCTCGCGCATATGCGCGCATCTACTCGCGCATATGCGCCGAAGATTCTGGCCATGTCGCGCATGTGCGCGTATCTACTCGCGCATATGCGCCGCAGGTTCTGGACATGTCGCGCATGTGCGCGCATTCAAATCGCGCATGTGCGCGCATGGTTCTGTCTTCTTCGCGCATGTGCGCCCAACTACGTCGCGCATGTGCGCCCAACTACGTCGCGCATGTGCGCAAAGCCTATTCTTCACACATAATGTCAAATCTTCTTTCGGCTCTCCCGATCTGATCCGTTCCGTCTATAATCATATTAATTATCACCAAATCATTTCTGATTACGGTAATCAAATTCTCGGGCCTTACATAGTGCCTGCAAGAACCATTCAATTATGGTTAGCGTACAGTACGGTCCCTTCAACTCATATATCCCGACCGATTCGACAACCATTGGTATATCGAGAGTTGTCAATGAATCGATACTATGTGTCATATCGTAGTTGCATCGATGGTGTAATCTATGAAACCCCTTTCATAATTACAACCATACTCTGATCAGACTACACATACATGAGAACACATAGGATATCCTTACCCGAAGTTAAGCGGTGAATCCCCGACTACAATGCATCGACTCCTATATGTTTCGACAGAACACCCAATCTGCCACCTGATGACCCCATGAGAGTCGGTAAACAAGTCAAAGTGTAATTCTAGCACATAGAATCTCAATGTTGTCCCGGGTTGTGGGAACCCGGACGCTAATCATCTTCTTAATCGTCATTGGGATAATTGGATCAATGTAATTAATCTGGGTCTAAATTTTTTTTTTAAATATAGTGCGGAACGTAATGGAATCAATCTAATATACATATCAGTATAAAAGTACAAGCCTTGTACAACATACATTCATCTAAATCTAAGGTTCAACAACTAATTATCAAGTGTTCAAACCCTATTTACATCGAAGTCTGTAGTCTCCACTCTAATCACGATTTCTCCTCCTCTCCTTGACCCTGATCCTGTCCCACCTGTTGCCATGCACACATACAAACACGACAACAGCCGGATAATTCCGGTGAGAAATACATCCCGTATAAATCAACAAAACATGCAATCATATAATCGATATAAAAGCATGAAATAAATATCAATAACATGTATTAAATTTAAAAACATGAATCGATATAAAACTGTAAATAACTCGTGAATCCACAGCTCAGACTAGACTCATTCCTAGTCTAGGGATCCCGGTTTCTAGACGTTGGCATACTATATCGAATCTCAGTAATAGAAGTAAATCCACTCCTAATCAAACATCGATATAAACCAAACATCTAGTGTCTTGACCTATCCGTCAATTGCTTTTTGTTGTATCATTTTATTGATCATGTGTATACTTTTGAATTTATATGAAATGTATTTTGAATCTTTCCTCCATTTTGAAGAAAATAATTTAAATTCCGCTGCTATTTAATTAAAACCGGTCAGAGGTGTCACATTTAGTGGTATCAGAGCACCGTTCTTCGGACCAATACATATGACTTCGTCTACTTTCAACAGTCCGTGTATGTTTTCTTCTACAACTATTCATTGTATCTATTGATATGTATTGTGTGAGCACATTGTATGAGTTATGCCTCCTAAGAGAAAGGCCGTAGAGGGTGAGGATAGTTCATCCTCTAGAGTTGTCGATGAGTTCGGCAAGTTGTTGAAAGAGCAAGCCAAGGTCCATAGTGAGCAGATCCAACAGTTGCTACGTTTGCAAGGTACAGGTCAAGGTAGAGGTCAAGGGAGAGGCCAAGTGGCTCAAGCGGTTGGAACCGATGGGATATTTACTGCTTTCAAGAGGATGGATCCGCCTGAATTTGCAGGAAGCACTGATCCGTTGGTGGCCGTAGAATGGATCAAGGCACTTGAGGCTATTTTTGATCATCTCAAGTATGAAGACAAAGACAGAATTGGATGTGCAGTGTTCATGTTAGTCAAAGCTGCACGCATTTGGTGGAATGCTACCAAGGTTAGTGTGGATATTCCGGCATTGAAGTGGCAATAGTTCACTGATCTTTTCTATGACAAGTACTTCCCAGACGCACTTCGAGCTCGGAAGGTGACTGAGTTTTTGGAGCTTCGTCAAGGAGGTATGAATGTTGATGAGTACATTCTGAAGTTCGAGGAGGGCTGTCTGTTTGCCCCGTATATTGCTTCCAATGACAAAGACAAGGGTGCTCATTTCATTATAGGCCTTAGAGCAGAAATCAGAAGGGACATCAATATGTCGAAGGCAGTGACATTCAAAGAGATTGTGGCAAAGGCTTTGTTGGCCGAGCAAGATGAGAAAGAAATTGCCAGAGAGAGACAAGCGAGGCAGCAGGCCATTGTGCAAAGAGGCCAGGGTTCGAACCAAAGGGGAAAGGGCAATTTCAAGGGGAAAGGCAAGTTAGAGCCGAGTCCTAAACCACCGGCAGTTCCATTTGATCCCGAGAAGCCATTGTGTCCCAAGTGCGGTAGGCATCATAGGGGAGAGTGCAGATTTGGTACTCATACTTGTTACCGATGTGGTACTGCAGGCCATATCGCCAAGGATTGTCCAAGAGGAGCGAGTAAAGAGAAGGTGCAGGGTCGCATCTTCACCATGACAAAGAAAGGTATAAACCATGATTCTTCTGTGATCTCTAGCACTATTTTAATTTCAGGCAGAGTAGCTACGACATTGATTTTTACAGGTGCTACTCATTCTTTTATGTCTGAACTATTTTTGAGATCTTTGGGTATAGTTCCTTCTGTTATTCCCCTCCAGTTTAATGTTGTATTGCCTTCGGGGGATGTGTTGTGCCCGACATCTATTGTGTATGCGTGCTCTGTTCAAATTGATGAGCGAGTGGTTTATGCCGATTTGATTGTTATTCCAATGGTTGCATTTGATATTATACTTGGCATGGATTGGCTATCAACCTATCATGCAGTGATTGATTGCGTTGCTAAGACGGTGAAATTTGCAGATGATGGCAATAGGGAAGGTATGCTCGCCAGTGCAGGTACTTCGCTGGTCCTTCCTTTTATTTCGTGTCTTGAGGCTAAGAAGTTGTTGTTTAGAGGTTGTGATGGGTTTTTGGCTTCGATTGTGGATGTGGATAGAATTGTGAAGTTGAATATGGATGATATTGATGTTGTGAGAGAGTTCCCTGATGTATTTGAGGATGATGTGCCGGGTTTACCGTCGGACAAAGATGTAGAGTTTGTGATTGATCTAGTTCCAGGTACGGTTCCTATTTCTAAGGCTCCGTATAGAATGGCCCTTACAGAGATGAAGGAGTTGAAGACGTAGCTGCAAGATCTTTTGGATAAAGGTTTTATTCGACCTAGTTCTTCGCCTTGGGGAGCTCCGGTTCTTTTGGTCTGACCAATGCTCCTTCACTCTTTATGGATCTGATGAACCGTGTGTTCAAGCCGTATTTGGATAGCTTCGTCATTGTTTTCATCGACGACAGTTTGATCTATTTCAAGACCAGAGAGCTTCATTCAGAGCATCTAAGAGTTGTTCTTCAATTGTTGAGAGAGAAGAGGTTGTATGCTAAGTTGAAGAAATGTGAGTTCTGGTTGGAGCATATTTCTTTCTTAGGCCATGTTGTCTCGAAGGATGGTATAGCTGTTGATTCGACAAAGATTGAGGCGATTCAGAAATGGCCTATCCCTACCACTGTATCAGAGGTACGCAGTTTTCTTGGTATGGCGAGTTATTATCGTCGTTTCATTTCAGATTTTTCCAAGATTGCCCTGCCGCTAACCAATCTGACGAGGAAGACTGTGAAGTTCTGATGTGAATCTTTGTACGACGAATAGCAAACACGATTAAAATCGAATCGCGCCCTCAATTCAATAACGAACAAAAAATCGTTGTTGTCCCGATCTTTTGAACCAAGTGTGTGTGTTGTGATTTTCACCTCTAAACTATGAAAAGTCTAGCAACAATAATCACGAAATAAACAACCGAAGTTATAACGAACCTTCGAAGAACAAGTCGACGACAATCCGCACAAGCACGATCGACAAACGCCACAAAGTTAAAAAAACTTTGATAAGTTTGATTTTTGAATAACAAAGAGAAGCTTTGAAAAGTTTGAGAGAAAACTCTAAACTTTGATAAAATATCAATAATGAATCTCCAAAAGTGTTCACAATTTCGTGCAAATATGTCTACATATTAGAAAAAGATTGCAAATCTAGTTACCAAAATAATCAAAACTCTAACTACGAAACTAGGATTTTTCCGGAACTGGTTCGCGCTCGGGCGGTAGAATATTACCGCTCGAGCGCCAAGGCTCTGCACTATTCGCGCTCGGGCGGTAGAATGTTGCCGCTTGGGCGCTGGGTGTTCTGGAAATCACTTCTCGGATAGTCCATCTGGCGCTCGGGCGGTAGTTTTTTACCGCTCGGGCGCGAAGCATTCTGCCACTTTTCTTCGTTCATCACTTGAATGGTGTTCCTATGCCTTCCGAACTCAATCCTATGCACCACAAACCCTTCAGCACTCTGCTCCTTGCTTGTTAGTCCTTCTTCATTGCTCATAAGTCCGTGCAACGCTTCCTTGAACTTCTTCAATTGTCCCCTCGTGATTGGTCCCTCCGGCAACTCCAAAGGGTCCCATGCTTTCCTTGGCGCCTGACCATCCGTGCTCGCATCATCCTCCCCTTCTTGAAAAGGATTTGTCCTCAAATCCAGCTCGTCACCTACATCAACAACGACAAGTCACTAACATTAAAAGTAGAACTCACGTTATACTCACCTGGTAGATCGAGTTTGTAGGCATTGTCATTGATCCTTTCAAGGACTTGAAATGGTCCATCGCCCCTAGGTAATAGCTTTGAACGTCTCTTCTCGGGAACCTCTCTTTCCTCAAGTGTAACCACACCCAATCTCCCTTCTCAAATATCACTTTCTTCTTTCCCTTGTTGGCTTGCTTGGCATTTTGCTCATTCTTCTTTTCAATATTGGCCTTGACCTTTTCATGCAAACCCCTAACAAATTCAGCTTTCTTTTTGCCATCCATGTTTAACCTTTCACTCACAGGTAAAGACATCAAATCCAACGGAGTCAAAGGATTAAAGCCATAAACAATCTCAAATGGCGAATAATTCCTAGTTGAATGCATGCAACGATTATACGCAAACTCAACAAATGGTAAACAATCTTCCCAATTCTTTAAGTTCTTTTTAAAAATAGCACGCAAAAGTGTTCCTAAAGTTCTATTGACAACTTCAGTTTGTCCATTCGTTTGAGGATGACATGTAGTAGAAAACAACAATTTTTTGCCAAGTTTAGCCCATAACGTCTTCCAAAAGTAACTCAAGAATTTAACATCGCGATCAGAAACAATAGTCCTAGGCATGCCATGCAACTTAACGACTTCTCTAAAGAATAGGTCCGCAATGTGAGATGCATCATCAGTTTTGTGACAAGCAATAAAATGTGCCATCTTAGAAAACCTATCCACAACAACAAATATAGAATCCCTCCCCTTCTTTGTCCTAGGCAACCCCAAAACAAAGTACATAGAAATATCAACCCAAGGTTCACTAGGGACGGGAAGTGGTGTATACAAGCCATGTGGTTGTGTTTTAGATTTAGCTTGCCTACAAGTAATGCACTTATCACAAACACGCTCAACGTCACGTTTCATGTGTGGCCAATAGAAATGTTCATGCAATGCACTTAAAGTTTTAGCCACACCAAAATGACCCATTAGGCCACCCCCATGCGCTTCCCTAACAAGTAATTCACGAATGGATGATCTAGGGATGCACAACCTATCTTCCTTAAACAAGAAACCATGATGCAAATAAAACTTGTCATGTGGACCATGCATACATATTTCAAATTCATTCTTAAAATCCTCATCTAGCACATATAATTCCTTCACATGCTCAAATCCAAAAACTTTAGACTCCAAAGTAGAGATTAGTACATACCTCCGTGATAGTGCGTCGGCCACTACATTTTCCTTACCTTGCTTGTACTTGATGATATAGGGAAATGTTTCAATGAATGCCACCCACTTGGCGTGCCGCTTGTTCAACTTCTGCTGCCCCTTAAGGTGCTTAAGAGACTCATGATCCGTGTGAATCACAAACTCCTTAGGCCTCAAGTAGTGCTGCCATGTCTCTAGAGTCCTCACAAGTGCGTAGAACTCCTTATCATACGTGGGGTAGTTCAAGGCTGCTCCATTGAGTTTTTCGCTAAAGTACGCCACTGGCCGTCTGCCTTGCATCAAAACTCCGCCAATACCTAGACCTGACGCATCACATTCAATTTCAAAAGTGTTAGAAAAATCAGGTAAAACAAGTAAAGGAGCATTAATCAATTTGTGCTTAATAAGATTAAAAGACTTCTCTTGCTCCTCGCCTCAATAGAATGGAACGTTCTTCTTAATTACCACCTTCATCGGTGCTGCAAGTGTGCTAAAATCCTTTACAAACCTCCTATAGAAGCTTGCAAGTCCATGAAAACTTCGGACTTGACCAATAGTAGTAGACGATGGCCAATCTCGAATAGCACTTACCTTGTCTTCATCCATTTGTATCCCCTGTGAGCTTACCACAAAACCAAGAAAGACAAGTTTGCTTGTACAAAAATCACATTTCTTTAAGTTAGCATATAGATTTTCAGCCCTTAGTGTGATTAACACAAGTCTCAAGTGATTAACATGCTCATCCAAGTCTTTGCTATATACTAGGATATCATCAAAGTAAACAACAACGAATTTTCCTATGTATGCACGCAAGACATGGTTCATTAACCTCATAAAAGTGCTAGGAGCTAACGTTAGTCAAGCCAAAAGGCATGACCATCCACTCATAAAACCCATACTTGGTTTTGAAAGCCGTTTTCCACTCATCACCTTCTCTCATCCTAATTTGGTGATAACCACTCTTCAAATCAATTTTGCTAAAGATACAAGCACCATGCAATTCATCTAACATATCATCTAGCCTAGGTATGGGATGCCTATACTTAATGGTTATGTTATTGATTGCCCTACAATCTACACACATACGCCATGAGCCATCTTTCTTAGGAACTAATAAAACAGGCACCGCACAAGGTGACATGGACTCACGCACAAAACCTCTATCTAACAACTCACTTACCTACCGTTGAAGCTCCTTCATCTCCTCCGGATCGCTCCTATAAGCTGGACGATTTGGCAATGCACTCCCGGGCACCAAATCAATTTGGTGTTCAATCCCCCTCAAAGGCGGTAGTCCTTGAGGTAGCTCGTCCGGAAATATATCATCAAATTCCTGCAATAGTGAAATAACAATGCTCGGAAGGGAACCGGCTATATCACTTGTGTTAAAGAGGATCTCTTTATAAAGAATCAACACAAGTGGTTCATGTGTGTGCAACAAGTGTTTCAACTCACTTTTTTGGGCCATATATGATTTCTTTTTGGCCTCTTTCCTCTCTTTTTCTTCCCTCTCATTTTTCTTTTGTATGGCTATCTCACTCTTTTTATCACTCTTTTTTTCAGCCATCTTATTTTTGTTTTCAAAGGCCATCTCACTTTTTAGTTCACTCCTTTTTTCGGCCTCATCTCTCTTCTTTTTTTTCAAATGGTCCTCCAACACTTGCTTTGGGGACAATGGAAGTAAAACAATGGAATCTTTCTTCATCATAAATGAACACCTATTAAATTGCAAACCTTTTGATTTACAAAACACCTAGTATGGAACAAGTTTTCTCTTTGGTTAATCTCCTCCTCCTTGACTTGGGCACTCATGATACGCCTAGTCACTAGTGCTTCACCTACAACCGCCTCATAACCCTCATCGGGATCCTCTAACGCAGGCATCTCATCATCATCGTCTTCCCCCTCACTTTGAGACTCATACTCACCATATTCATTCAAAATCATCACTCTTTTATTAGGACACTCACTAGCAATATGTCCTAACCCTTGACACCTAAAACATCTAGTATCTCTAAAACGAGTAAGAGGAGTTTCAGATTTACCTTGCACTCCTTGTTTAGGCGCCTCTGGTTTGGTTTCAAATTTGGGCTTGGCCACCACTTTACTCTCCTCACGCTTCACTACATTTGACCTCCAAGAAGATGATGAACCCCCAGTTTGATTGGTGCGGCCAACTCCACGCCTTTTGAGTTGTTGCTCCACTTTTATGGCCATTTGCACCATCTCGTCTAGATCCAAGTAGTGCTGAAGCTCCACTTGATCTTGAATTTCCCTGTTCAAACCACAAAGAAAACGAGCCATGGTCGCCTCACTATCCTCCTCAAAATTTGCCCTAATCATGACTACCTCCATCTCCTTATAGTAGTCTTCAACACACTTCAACCCTTGCCTCAAAGTTTGTAACCTCTTAAACATCTCTCTATAGTAGTGATTGGGCACAAACCTCTTCCTCATTACCCTCTTCATCTCATCCCAATATTCAATGGGCCTCTCATTATACCTCCTCCTAGTGGTCACTAGTTGATCCCACCAAATGAGAGCATAGTCTAAGAATTCCACCACCGCCAACCTCACCTTCTTTTGTTCGGAGTAGTGGTGACACTCAAACACAAACTCTACCCTCTTTTCCCACTCTAAGTACGCCTCCGGGTCAGACTTCCCATGGAACGATGGAATCTTCATCTTAATGCTACCCATATTACCATATTCCCTACTCCCATCATATCTACCCCGTACGGCTTCTCTTCTACCTCTACCGAATCCTCTACCTCTTCCATTCCTACCCCAATTTTCATTTTGACTCTCCTCGTCTCCTCCCAAATCATATTCCTCCTCTTCTTCTCCTCTACCCAAATCTTTAGACTTAGCCTTACCCCCCCCACTAGTACCAACTTCAAGCTTATCCAACCTATCATGTAACGACTAGATTTGGGTCGTCATCATCCTACTAAAATGCCCAAACAACGCCTCCATTTGAACCTTAGACAACCTCGGGTTCGAACTATCTCCTACCTCCCTCTCCATTTAATTTCAAATTTGTACCTGCAAGAAAACGTTAGTAGAAACAAAAAAATCCTCACCCAAATGCTCACGATCACTCCAAAGAAATTCACTCGTCTTTTCTCTCAATTTTTTTTTCTTTTTTTTTTGCTCACAACAAATAATCACCATTCACTCCAAGAAATTCACTCGCACTCAAGTAATGTCACTCGAATTCGAGAGTTCTCTCAAGGTGCTCAAGCTTTGTAGTTGTGTATCAAACAATCAAGTTTCAACTTGTGAACAATTGTGATCGACCCATTTAGACTGCGTAGACAAGCAATTTGAAGATAAATAATAATTTTTTTTTTGACTGTGAGAGGCAATTGATTATGACTCTCTAAAGGAAGTAGAACAAGATATCAAAAGGAATTAATGGTGAATTTTCGGAATTTTTGTATTTTTTTTTTTGAGTACTTGCTCGAAAATCACCAAAGAAAAATAAAAAAAATCAACTTTTCTTCGAGAATCACAGATTCACGAAGAGACGAAGAACGATAAACGAAAACAGATCTGGAAACTACGAAGAAATAACAGATCTGAAAATTGAATAACAAGATACTTACTTGAATTCAATGAACCTAAGCTCTGATACCAAATGATGTGAATCTTTGTACGACGAATAGCAAACACGATTAAAATCGAATCGCGCCCTCAATTCAATAACGAACAAAGAATCGTTGTTGTCCCGATCTTTTGAATCAAGTGTGTGTGTTGTGATTTTCACCTCTAAACTATGAAAAGTCTAGCAACAATAATCAGGAAATAAACAACCGAAGTTATGACGAACCTTCGAAGAACAAGTCGACGACAATCCGCACAAGCACGATCGACAAACGCCACAAAGTTAAAAAAAACTTTGATAAGTTTGATTTTTGAATAACAAAGCGAAGCTTTGAAAAGTTTGAGAGAAAACTCTAAACTTTGATAAAATATCAATAAAGAATCTCCAAAAGTGTTCAAAATTTCGTGCAAATATGTTTCTTTAAGTTAGCATATAGATTTTCAGCCCTTAGTGTGATTAACACAAGTCTCAAGTGATTAACATGCTCATCCAAGTCTTTGCTATATACTAGGATATCATCAAAGTAAACAACAACGAATTTTCCTATGTATGCACGCAAGACATGGTTCATTAACCTCATAAAAGTGCTAGGAGCTAACGTTAGTCAAGCCAAAAGGCATGACCATCCACTCATAAAACCCATACTTGGTTTTGAAAGCCGTTTTCCACTCATCACCTTCTCTCATCCTAATTTGGTGATAACCACTCTTCAAATCAATTTTGCTAAAGATACAAGCACCATGCAATTCATCTAACATATCATCTAGCCTAGGTATGGGATGCCTATACTTAATGGTTATGTTATTGATTGCCCTACAATCTACACACATACGCCATGAGCCATCTTTCTTAGGAACTAATAAAACAGGCACCGCACAAGGTGACATGGACTCACGCACAAAACCTCTATCTAACAACTCACTTACCTACCGTTGAAGCTCCTTCATCTCCTCCGGATCGCTCCTATAAGCTGGACGATTTGGCAATGCACTCCCGGGCACCAAATCAATTTGGTGTTCAATCCCCCTCAAAGGCGGTAGTCCTTGAGGTAGCTCGTCCGGAAATATATCATCAAATTCCTGCAATAGTGAAATAACAATGCTCGGAAGGGAACCGGCTATATCACTTGTGTTAAAGAGGATCTCTTTATAAAGAATCAACACAAGTGGTTCATGTGTGTGCAACAAGTGTTTCAACTCACTTTTTTGGGCCATATATGATTCTTTTTGGCCTCTTTCCTCTCTTTTTCTTCCCTCTCATTTTTCTTTTGTATGGCTATCTCACTCTTTTTATCACTCTTTTTTTCAGCCATCTTATTTTTGTTTTCAAAGGCCATCTCACTTTTTAGTTCACTCCTTTTTTCGGCCTCATCTCTCTTCTTTTTTTTCAAATGGTCCTCCAACACTTGCTTTGGGGACAATGGAAGTAAAACAATGGAATCTTTCTTCATCATAAATGAACACCTATTAAATTGCAAACCTTTTGATTTACAAAACACCTAGTATGGAACAAGTTTTCTCTTTGGTTAATCTCCTCCTCCTTGACTTGGGCACTCATGATACGCCTAGTCACTAGTGCTTCACCTACAACCGCCTCATAACCCTCATCGGGATCCTCTAACGCAGGCATCTCATCATCATCGTCTTCCCCCTCACTTTGAGACTCATACTCACCATATTCATTCAAAATCATCACTCTTTTATTAGGACACTCACTAGCAATATGTCCTAACCCTTGACACCTAAAACATCTAGTATCTCTAAAACGAGTAAGAGGAGTTTCAGATTTACCTTGCACTCCTTGTTTAGGCGCCTCTGGTTTGGTTTCAAATTTGGGCTTGGCCACCACTTTACTCTCCTCACGCTTCACTACATTTGACCTCCAAGAAGATGATGAACCCCCAGTTTGATTGGTGCGGCCAACTCCACGCCTTTTGAGTTGTTGCTCCACTTTTATGGCCATTTGCACCATCTCGTCTAGATCCAAGTAGTGCTGAAGCTCCACTTGATCTTGAATTTCCCTGTTCAAACCACAAAGAAAACGAGCCATGGTCGCCTCACTATCCTCCTCAAAATTTGCCCTAATCATGACTACCTCCATCTCCTTATAGTAGTCTTCAACACACTTCAACCCTTGCCTCAAAGTTTGTAACCTCTTAAACATCTCTCTATAGTAGTGATTGGGCACAAACCTCTTCCTCATTACCCTCTTCATCTCATCCCAATATTCAATGGGCCTCTCATTATACCTCCTCCTAGTGGTCACTAGTTGATCCCACCAAATGAGAGCATAGTCTAAGAATTCCACCACCGCCAACCTCACCTTCTTTTGTTCGGAGTAGTGGTGACACTCAAACACAAACTCTACCCTCTTTTCCCACTCTAAGTACGCCTCCGGGTCAGACTTCCCATGGAACGATGGAATCTTCATCTTAATGCTACCCATATTACCATATTCCCTACTCCCATCATATCTACCCCGTACGGCTTCTCTTCTACCTCTACCGAATCCTCTACCTCTTCCATTCCTACCCCAATTTTCATTTTGACTCTCCTCGTCTCCTCCCAAATCATATTCCTCCTCTTCTTCTCCTCTACCCAAATCTTTAGACTTAGCCTTACCCCCCCCACTAGTACCAACTTCAAGCTTATCCAACCTATCATGTAACGACTAGATTTGGGTCGTCATCATCCTACTAAAATGCCCAAACAACGCCTCCATTTGAACCTTAGACAACCTCGGGTTCGAACTATCTCCTACCTCCCTCTCCATTTAATTTCAAATTTGTACCTGCAAGAAAACGTTAGTAGAAACAAAAAAATCCTCACCCAAATGCTCACGATCACTCCAAAGAAATTCACTCGTCTTTTCTCTCAATTTTTTTTTCTTTTTTTTTTGCTCACAACAAATAATCACCATTCACTCCAAGAAATTCACTCGCACTCAAGTAATGTCACTCGAATTCGAGAGTTCTCTCAAGGTGCTCAAGCTTTGTAGTTGTGTATCAAACAATCAAGTTTCAACTTGTGAACAATTGTGATCGACCCATTTAGACTGCGTAGACAAGCAATTTGAAGATAAATAATAATTTTTTTTTTGACTGTGAGAGGCAATTGATTATGACTCTCTAAAGGAAGTAGAACAAGATATCAAAAGGAATTAATGGTGAATTTTCGGAATTTTTGTATTTTTTTTTTTGAGTACTTGCTCGAAAATCACCAAAGAAAAATAAAAAAAATCAACTTTTCTTCGAGAATCACAGATTCACGAAGAGACGAAGAACGATAAACGAAAACAGATCTGGAAACTACGAAGAAATAACAGATCTGAAAATTGAATAACAAGATACTTACTTGAATTCAATGAACCTAAGCTCTGATACCAAATGATGTGAATCTTTGTACGACGAATAGCAAACACGATTAAAATCGAATCGCGCCCTCAATTCAATAACGAACAAAGAATCGTTGTTGTCCCGATCTTTTGAATCAAGTGTGTGTGTTGTGATTTTCACCTCTAAACTATGAAAAGTCTAGCAACAATAATCAGGAAATAAACAACCGAAGTTATGACGAACCTTCGAAGAACAAGTCGACGACAATCCGCACAAGCACGATCGACAAACGCCACAAAGTTAAAAAAAACTTTGATAAGTTTGATTTTTGAATAACAAAGCGAAGCTTTGAAAAGTTTGAGAGAAAACTCTAAACTTTGATAAAATATCAATAAAGAATCTCCAAAAGTGTTCAAAATTTCGTGCAAATATGTCTACATATTAGAAAAAGATTGCAAATCTAGTTACCAAAATAATCAAAACTCTAACTAGGAAACTAGGATTTTTCCGGAACTGGTTCGCGCTCGAGCGGTAGAATATTATCGCTCGAGCGCCAAGGCTCTGCACTATTCGCGCTCGGGCGGTAGAATGTTGCCACTCGGGCGCCGGGTGTTCTGGAAATCACGTCTTGGATAGTCCATCTGGCGCTCGGGTGGTAGTTTTTTACCGCTCGGGCGCGAAGCATTCTGCCACTTTTCTTCGTTCATCACTTGAATGGTGTTCCAATGCCTTCAGAACTCAGTCCCATGCACCACAAACCCTTCAGCACTCTGCTCCTTGCTTGTAAGTCCTTCTTCATTGCTCATAAGTCCGTGCAACGCTTCCTTGAACTTCTTCAATCGTCCCCTCGTGATTGGTCCCTCCGGCAACTCCAAAGGGTCCCATGCTTTCCTTGGCGCCTGACCATCCGTGCTCGCATCAAGTTCGAGTGGTCCAATGAATGCCAAAGTGGATTTCAAGAGTTGAAAGATAAGTTGACGACGGCTCCAGTACTTGCATTGCCCAGTGGTTCAGAGGACTTTGTTGTTTACACCGATGCGTTGAAGAAGGGTCTTGGTGCAGTGCTGATGCAACGAGGGAAAGTCATAGCCTATGCTTCTCGCCAGTTGAAGGACTATGAGAAGAATTATCCTAAGCATGATTTGGAACTGGCAGCTGTGGTTTTCGCCCTGAAAATTTGGAGACATTATTTATATGGCGAAAAGTGTGAAATTTTCACGGACCACAAGAGTTTGAAGTATTTGTTTTCCCAGAAAGAACTCAATATGCGTCAGAGACGGTGGTTAGAGCTTGTCAAAGACTATGATGTGACGATCAGTTACCACCCAGGGAAAGCGAATGTTGTGGCAGATGCATTGAGCCGTAAGTCGAGTTCTTCTTTGAGTTTGATGATTCAGCAGCCGTTGTTGTTAGACTTACAGAGATAGGAGATAGCTTTGGTGGTTCCAGGGACCATTGCTCGTTTTTCAGCGTTGGTTATTCGAGCTACAATGACGGACAGGATCCGTAGAGAGCAGGCCATTGATGTTCAGTTGATAGAGATGAGAGCTAGAGCAGAGGAGAGAGGTAATTCAGAGTTTGGGATGAATGGAGATGGTTTGGTGACTTTCAGAGGCCGTATTTGCGTTCCTACTGGTGATGATATTCGGCGAGACGTCTTGATAGAGGCACATACCGCGCCATACTCGATACATCCAGGCAGCACCAAGATGTATCAGGATCTTCGTAGGCTCTATTGGTGGCCAGGTATGAAGAAAGATATTGTCATGTTTATTTCTCAGTGCCTAACTTGTCAGCAGGTGAAGATCGAGCACCAGAGACCTGCTGGGACATTGTTGTCATTGCCGATTCCTCAATGGAAATGGGAGCACATTACAATGGACTTCGTGACTGGTCTTCCCAGAACACATAAAGGTTTTAACTCTATTTGGGTTATTGTTGATCGGTTGACCAAGTTAGCGCACTTTCTTCCAGTCAAGACGACGTATTCCATGAACCAGTATGCCGAAGTGTATATAGCAGAGATTGTTAGACTTCATGGTGTTCCTGTGTCGATCATGTCTGATCGTGATCCTAGATTTACTTCCGAGTTTTGGAAGAGTTTGCACAGAGCTATGGGTTCACGGTTAGCATTTAGTACTTCATATCATCCCCAGAGTGACGGTCAATCAGAGGGAGTTATTCAGATTTTAGAGGATATGCTCAGAGCTTGTACTATCGATTATCCTGGTAGTTGGGATTCCAAATTGCATCTTGTTGAGTTCACGTACAATAACAGTTACCAAGCGATGATTGGCATGGCACCGTATGAAGTACTTTATGGCAGAAAGTGTAGATCTCATTTGTATTGGGATGAGATTGGTGAGAGGAAGATGTTGGGTCAAGAGTTGGTCCAACAGACAGCTGATGTTGTTGCGGTTATTCGGGAGAGGTTGAAGACAGCGCAGTCGAGACAGAAGAGTTATGCTGATGTGCATCGTAGGCCGTTGCAGTTTGAGGTTGGCGACCATGTGTTCTTGAAGATTGCACCTCTTAAGGGTGTGATGCGGTTTGGCAAGAAGGGAAAGTTGAGTCCGAGATTTATTGGCCCATTTGAGATCTTGGATAGAGTTGGTGATCGAGCTTACAGGTTATCCCTACCACCAGATCTTGACAGAGTTCACAATGTTTTTCATGTGTCAATGCTCAGGAAATATATTGCGAATCCTTCCCATGTTCTTCACCACGAGCCATTGGATTTGACGCCGAATTTGACTTACCAAGAGATTCCGGTCCAGATTCTGGATCGCAAAGTTAAAGTATTGAGAAACAAAGCGATCGGCATTGTTAAAGTCCTTTGGAGGAATCATTTGATTGAAGAGGCCACGTGGGAACCTGATGTGAATCTTTGTACGACGAATAGCAAACACGATTAAAATCAAATCGCGCCCTCAATTCAATAACGAACAAAGAATCGTTGTTGTCCCGATCTTTTGAATCAAGTGTGTGTGTTGTGATTTTCACCTCTAAACTATGAAAAGTCTAGTAAGAAATAATCACGAGATAAACAACCGAGATTATAACGAACCTTCGAAGAACAAGTCGACGACAATCCGCACAAGCACGATCGACAAACGCCACAAAGTTAAAAACTTTGATAATTTTGATTTTTGTATGACAAAGCAAAATCTTTAATTGTTTGAGAGAAAACTCAAGAACAATGATAAAATATCAATAATAATCTGAATTGTGTGTAAAATTTCGTCCAAAACATATTTATATGTCAAAAAGATATCAAAAATCTAGTCTCCAAAATAATTAAAACTCTAGAAAGGAAAATATTCTCGCGCAGCCGTCTCAGACACGGACCCCGTGTAGACATCCGTGTACGGGTCCATATACTCTCGGGAAATCACCTTCAGCTGGAAAAAAGGGGCACGGACCCCGTGTCCACCTCCGTGTAAGGGTCCGTGTACACTCGGTCTTCGCAAATGTCATAGGACACTGACCCCCGTGTGCTGGTCCGTGCTCGGGTCCGTGTAGACTCTTGAATTCTTCATCCTCGGCTGTAAAGGACACGGACCCCGTGTGCAGGTCCGTGTACACGTCCGTTTAGTCTCGGCCGTCTCCAACAATGCTTGAATGATATTCCTTTGGCCTCCCGACGTACTCCCATGCATCACGACCCCTTCGGCACTTTGCTCCTTGCACGTAAGCCCTCCTCGCCTGCTCATAAACCCATTAACGGCTACCATGATCGCATCATCCTCCCCTTCTTGAAAAGGATTTGTCCTCAAATCTTTGCTACCTACACAAAAATGAAGCAATTTAGTAATAACAAGTATTATACGACCAACATGCTTACCTTTAAACTCAAGTCGATAGGTGCTATCGCCCACGTGCTCCATCAACGCTTTGAACTCCAACTCCAAGGTCAACTTCACTTTCAATTCACCAACCTCAACATATACCAAATAGTAAAAGACAACAAATGATAAAATATGATTAAGTATCACAAATATCAGATTCCTCCCCTTCTTAGACCTAGTTAACACAAAAATAAGATCCATACACGTGTACATCCACGGTTCACTAGGAATAAACTTTATCTCATGCAATGAATATAAAATGAAGAATTTATTTTCTTTAAACATATATCCATCATGAATGGAGGAATTATCATATTCTGTGATGGACCTTTCAAAATCACCACCAACCAAATATGACTCATCATGAACGAAACAATTATCATTCCCAACCATCAATCTCTCAAAACCTTCCCTAACCATTTATAAATCATGCAAATAGGACACATTAAATGTACTACCCATGTATTCATTTAACTCATCACATGAATTTAATTTTAATGCATACAAGTCATTGCCATGACAAAGTGTCAATTGGACAATCTTTGAACACTCAAAATCAATAACATTTGAATCTAATTCATGCAATATATCTCCATTCTCAATTCTATGACACTTAGGCAACAAGATTAAATCACATTCATATCTTCTAAACATCACATTTTAAACTTGTTCCCATAATTCTTGAAAACAAAACAACAATAAATTAAGGTAAGGAAGAAAATCATACCTCCCATATGTTGCGTTGACAGCTAACCTTACCTCATCGCTATGGCTCTTGAATTCATATGGTTCATCCCATTGCATCCTCACACCATCAACACTTGCTAGCCTCCCCATCATGACATCACCGTAATCCTGCAAAGAAGAAGTAACAATGCTCGGGATTGAACCGGCTATATCATCATGATGAGAATAAACCACTTTGTACAAAGGTACATGAAAGGGTTTATGCAAGAATAAACATCTCTCCAGTTCACGCCTTTGGGCCATAAAATTCTTTTTATTTTTCTTTTCTTTGGCCTCTTTTTCTTGTTCTTTTTCTTTTATCTCATTCTTTTATTCTCTTTTTATTTCTATGGTCATCTCACTCTTTTGTTCACTCTTTTTTTCGACCATATCTTTTTCTTTTTCTAAGGCCATCTCACTTTTTTGAACACTCTTTCTTTCGGCCTCACCTCTCTTCTTTTTTTTCAATTGGTCCTCCAACACTTGCTTTGGGGACAAAGGAAGTAAAACAATGGAATCCTTCTTCAACATAAATGAATACTTATTCTTGTACCCATAATGTGTCACCCGTCTATCATATTGCCACGGCCTACCCAACAAGATATGACAAGCATGCATGGGCACCACATCACACAAGACCTCATCCACATACTTCCCAATAGAAAAAGTCACCAACACTTGTTTGTTCACCTTCACCTCCGCACAATCATTCAACCATTGAAGCCTATGTGGTTGAGGATGCTTCAATGTAGGTAGACTTAATTTCTCGACCATCTCACTACTAGCCACATTAATACAACTCCCCCCATCTATGATTAAATTGCAAACACTTTGATTCACAAAGCACCTAGTATGGAACAAGTTCTCTCTTTGGTTAGTCTCCTCCTCCTTGACTTGGGCACTTTAGCTTGCCATAAGCTTACTTTTGACCAACATTAAAATATCACTCATAGTTGAGAACATGAAAGAAAATATATTGGAACTTAGAACTTTGATACACACTCACACTATATTTTACAATGAGATAGAATGATTCTCAAACTAGCACAATGCCTCTATTTATAGGCCAAATGAGAGAAAGGGTCAAAATTTTTATTAATGTCATGTAGTTGCAATAGTATTCTTTGTCTCCTCCAAGTTCAATTCCATGTCCCTTCTTTCAATGCTTTGTTCCACAACTTTAATCACCGAATTTGACTCTGCTCAAAACGGTAAACATGTGGGAAATTGTCTGTAGATGAATTTGGCTACTTGGTTCACCTCATTTGGTTAAATATTGAAATAGTTATGATTTTTTTACTATATGCTGGTCATAGTAAAAATATATTTGTCCTCCTTTTGATATTTGCACAATTTGATCATCTTAATTAACTTTTTAGGCAATCATGTCTTCTGCAAAGTTGTAGATAATTTCTCAAGGATTCCAAACATGTTTGAGTCACCTCCATTTGAATTTTCTAGCTTGAGTTATCATTATTTTACCAACACGTAGAAAACTGAAAATAAAACATATTTAGTAAGACAATTAAATATAAACAAATAATACTAAAATAACATAATTTTATAATTTTAATGAAACTTAAATTTTAAAATACAGGTTTTAACATATAATAAATTATTAATTTTAAGTTTCATCAATAGGTAATTTCACATATTTCGTGTTTTTCGTATTTTCTACACACTATAGGCTTAGTAGAGGTGCTCGGTTTTCTTGTTGAAAAACTATTTTGAAACTTCCGTTGCGCATTAGGGCACCTTAATCGATCCTCTTTCAAGTGGTATCAGAGCTAAGGATACTATTTTTGTAGCATTTACATAATATTGTATTGAGGACGATTTCTAACCGCATGAGAAGAATTTTTGCAACAAAATCAAGGCCGGTTTTTGGGGATTTTGGGGCAGCTAGTTGCTGCCCCTTTCGGGCAGCTCGGGCTACCCGTGGGGCTGCCCGTTTCGGGAAGCAAGGGCAGCCCCACAGCCCCTTATGTTTTAATAAAAAAAAATTTTTTGTTGGCTGGAATCCGGCGACAGAGCTCCGGCGACGGAGCTCCGGCAACGGCGATGACAACTAGGGTTTCCAAAAGTGTTTTGGAATATCAAAGTGTCATGGCCCTTGAAGTTGTTGTGCCATTAGATGGCTAACATGTTTGTGAAATTTAAATGGGCCAAAATGTTTTTGGTGAAAAATGATTTTTTGGGCCCTTAAGTTTAAATTTACAAAAGTTGCAAATATTTTCTCATGAAATAAATAATTTAAGTTGGACTTTAATTATTTATAGTAAATCGTGATTTACAAGAAATTTGGTTATAAATAAATTAATTAGAAAGTAGACAAAGGTGTTTATATACTTTGTTAATTTAGTTTATAATCGTGGCGGTTAGTGATTGGATCAAGATATATAATATTAAATCAATTAATTATTGTGATAATTAATTGATGGTGTATGATATGTGATATTATGCATGAAGGATAATCAAAAGCTCAAGCCCAATTTGCTAGGTGTATGCTAGGATATTTTGTGTTGAATGATTGTAATAATTATCAAATTTAAAGTGGGCTTGGTTTATGGCCCGTTCCCACCCCATGAGATGTATCCCTATTTGCCATGGATATTTATTTGTAAATATTAGAATAGTGGAAGATGGAGGCCTTGATGATTATGAAGATCGAAGACATGTAAATATTGGAAGCTTATGTAATAGTTGCATTTGTATCCCTTGCATTTCCTTAGGATTGGACCTAGGCCCGTGCTTAGCTCACACGAGCCATTAGTTTTGGGGCGATTGATCATCCTTGTTTTGTTTACTGTTTATAATATATGCTTGATATGTTATAAATAATGAGTATGTGCGTTATTATTATGATAATAACAAAGTTGCATGAATCCGGCAAACATACGATCAAACATGGCGAGCTTTTAAATAAAATTAATGATGAGACCTTTCAAAATTAAAAACCCTCGTTTTGAATAAGATTCAAAATTAATATCAAGCTTGAAAAGGGGAATTATAAAGTTTTTTATAATTTCCATGTCTTCCATCGACAATGGGTGAATGATGAACGCTACCCATGCTCGGGGCTCGGCTCATATTATTGGGGGGGCCCTGGGTGCCGGAAAGCTGTGACATCCATTGACATGGTGATGTGAACTACGTGGCACCCCCATGAGTTCGGCTCATATTATTGAGGGAACTCATGGCGACCGTCCATTAAGGTTCAACATCGATGGGTAAGGCTTGACACGTAAAGATGAACGACGTCATATTATTGGATCCTAATCAAACGTGAGACAAAAGTTTACGTAGATGGTTGCATGGAGATGCAATTGGAAACTACCTTTTAGGAATTGTGATTTGCTGATAAAGAAAAGAAAATTAATTTGAAGGCCCAAGAGATTGAAAAGAGTGAAGATGAGGGTTGTTTAATTTTGTATAAATCTCTCCAAGTACCTATGTACAAAGATGAGATTTACATATCTAGTGATGATATATCCGGTTCAATCCCGAGCAGTATTAATTCTTCTTTGCAGGACTTTGGCGCCCTCATGATGAGGGGAAGAGCAAGTGTTGATGATTTTGGAAAGCCCGATCCATATGAATTTGGAACTAATAAAGGTCAGGTAAGGTTAGTTGCCAACGCAACAATCATGAGGTATAATTTTCGTTCTTATCTTATTTCATTGTTGTGTTGTGTTCAAGAGTTTGGTGAGAGAGTTGAGAGTGGGATGTCTAAATGGTCTAACAGTGAATTAACCTTTGTCCCCAGGAGCCATAGATTTGAGAATGATGACATATTGAATATATCAAATTTAAATGTTAGTGATTGTGATTTGTCAAAAGTTGTCAAATTGATGAGTCTTTGTTGTGACAATGGGTTGTATGCATTATGCTCAAATCTTTGTGATGTGTTAAATGTTTACATGGGTAATGCATCTAGTGTGTCCTATTTGCATGATTCATGTTTGTTTAATGATGGCATTGGAAAAAGCATGAATGAATATAAGAATTTTTATGTGCATAATGAATACCATTTTAAAGAGAATAAATTCTTCATTAAATTTTCGTTGCATGAGTTACTTGCTAAGGAGGCATATTGTAGTGGTTTAATTGCTGATAAAATGTCTGATTATATGTGTTGGTTGCATATGAAACGAAATGTTGAGTGTGATTGTGATACACGTGTTGCATACGGGAGAATGACATGTCGAGTGTATTCATATGTCGTGCATCATTTATATCTTATTCCTAGTGAACTATGGTCATACACGTGTGTGGATATCATTTGTGTGTTAACTAGGCCTAAGAAGGGGAGGAATTTAATTTTTATAATGCTTAATGATATATTCTCCTTATCAATTCATGTCACTTATTACTTGATGATTGGTGTAATTAATGATTACATGGAGAGGGCAACCATGGAGCTGGGATTCCAAACAGTGATGGGGCACGCGATGGATGGCACTTACAAACTTGAGCTTAGAGGTAAGCATGTTGATAATATCGTCCTTGTTATTACTAACTTGCTTCGTTTTTGTGCAGGGGGGCAAGATTTGAGGACAAATCTTTTTGAAGAAGGGGAGTATGATATAAATCTGACCGGGCATGACGTGCTAATGACCGGGCATGACGTGCTAATGGTTGGAAAGAAATTCAAAGAGGCACTACAAGGAGGGATGATCAAGGAAGAAGGGCTCGTGATGCATGGGAGTATGTTTGGAGATCAAAAGAACATTATTCAAGCATCATTTTTGCCGACCGAGGCTACACGGACCTGTACACGGGGTCCGTGCCCATCACAATCAAGAATGAAGAAAACCGAGCCTACACGGACCCATGCACGGACCTGTACATGGGGTCGGTGTCTTTTGTTTGCTGGAGAATATTTTTGGCCGAGTGTACACGGACCCTCATCCGGAGGCCTACACGGGGTCCGTGCCCTTTAGTTTTAGGCGAGAATATTTTTTCCTAAATTAGAGTTTTAGTTATTTTGGTAACTAGATTTGATATCTTTGAGATTTGTGAACAATATATACTCGAAAATCTATCATTGTAAAAAAACTTTTGTTCATTATTAATTGAGTTTTAGATAAAACTTTCTTTGAGAATTCTCTCAAAAACAAGCTTAAGTTTCGTTATAACTTTTGCGCCGTATCAAATCAAACTTATCAAAAGATTTATCTTTTGTGGCATTTGTCAATCGAATATCACGAGGGTTGCCAAGGACGGGTTCTTTGGAGGTTCTCTTGAACGAGATTGTTTCTATCGTTGATTAATTGTTGCTAGACCGCGTGATCTAGAGGCGATTATCACACCTATCAATTACTTGTTTCAAAGATCGGGACAAATCAAAGATCTCATGGGCGGGATCGTATCAATATTATTTCTATCATCCCTAAGAAACAAAGGTGTTTGTTTCTAGGAATGCAACCTTTTTGGAAAATGAATTTCTATTGGATAGAAAAGGGGAGATGATAGAACTCGAAGAGGTTCGAGAGACACCCACAATTATAGAACCCACACCCGAAGAGCAAAGAGAGGAGATACAAGCTCCTAGAAGATCCGAGAGAGTCTCGAGACCATCTATGAGGTATGGTCTGCTTCTTGATGAGGGCCATGATGAGCCTAACCATGGATGTGATCCAAGGACCTTCAAAGAAGCGTTATCTGATGCCGATTCATCCAAGTGGCTTAAAGCAATGGAATCTGAGATGAATTCCATGCATTCGAACCAAGTGTGGAATCTCGTGGATCCACCTGAGGAAATTGTTCCCATAGGGTGTAAATGGATTTACAAGAGGAAACTTGGGGCGGATGGGAAGGTATTGAACTTCAAGGCGCGATTGGTAGCAAAAGGATATACTCAAAGACAATGAGTTGACTTTGAGGAAACTTTTTCTCCAGTTGCAATGTTCAAGTCCATAAGGATATTGCTAGCCATAGTTGCATGTGACTATGAGATATGGCAGATGGATGTCAAGACAGCCTTTCTTAATAGGGATATTAAGGAAGAGATTTACATGTCTCAACCTGAAGGGTTTACATCTGTCGGAAGTGAGCATATGATATGCAAACTTCAGAGATCTATTTATGGTCTAAAGCAGGCATCTAGGAGTTGGAACCTTAGATTCGATAGTACAATCAAAGAGTTTGGTTTTACTAAGAATCTTGAGGAACCCTGTGTGTATAAGAAGGTTAGTGGGAGTGCTGTAACATTCCTGATGCTTTATGTTGATGACATTCTACTCATTGGGAATGATGTAGGAATGTTGCAATCAACTAAGATATGGTTAGGGAGTAAGTTCTCGATGCAGGACTTGGGTGAAGCATCTTTTGTATTGGGAATACAGATCTATAGAGATAGATCAAGAAGATTGCTTGGTCTCACCCAATCCACATACATTGATACCATCGTGAAGAGGTTCTCGATGGATGAGTCCAAGAGAGGACATCTACCAATGTGTCATGGCGTGTCCCTATCCAAGTCTATGTCTCCCAAGATTGGTGCAGAGATAGAGGCGATGACACGCATTCCATATGCATCTGCGATTGGTAGCATCATGTATGGGATGATATCTACACGTCCTGACGTGGCCTTTGCACTAAGTGTAGTGAGTAGATATTAATCGAACCCTGGTCTTCCACATTGGAAAGCTGTGAAAGACATCCTCAAGTATTTGAGAAGGACCAATAAATTTTTCTTGGTCTATGGGGGTGGAGAACTGAAATTGGAATGCTATACCTACTCTAGCTTCCAAAGCGATATCGATGACTCGAAGTCAACCTCTGGGTTCGTATTCATGCTTAATGGTGCTGTTGCCTCTTGGAAGAGTTCCAAGCAAGACAGTACTGCGGATTCCACCACTGAGGCCGAATACATTGCTGCATCGGATGCAGCAAAGGGAGGCTGTTTGGATAAGGAATTTTGTCCAAGAGTTGGGCGTCATTCCTAATGGAGTTGCTACTGTCCCGGTGTTTTGTGACAACACGGGAGCTATTGCTCAAGCAAAAGGAGCCGAGGTCTTATCAGAAGTCCAAACATGTATTGAGAAAGTACCACATCCTCCGAGAGATTGTGGAAAGTGGAGATGTCTCGATTGACAAAGTCGGCTCCGCAGATAATGTTGCTGATCCACTAACTAAGCCTTTACCTGGACCATTATTCGAGAAGCATCGCGAATCGATGGGTTTGAAGCATATGGGTAGTCTGCTCTAGTGCAAGTGGGAGATTGTTAGAGTAGGTGCCCGTCGAGCCAAGTGTTGGCCGAGTGTTCACAATGAAACTCTATGTATAAACGATCTTTATTTTAATAATATTTGAAATTATTGTTTTGACACTTCTTTATCTGTATACCCATGCTAGTTGCATAGATAAAGTTCTTGAATATACAAATAATAGAAAGAATATCAGATGCTCATATGATGAGTATCATGAAACTCATATTTGGAATACTGTATATTCTAAACAGTTCCTAGTCGATTCAGCCGCCGCTAAGAAGGATATAGACCGCTTGAGTTCGAGACTAGTATCTGCGATGTGAGTATCATGTTTAATTGGTAGGGGACATTGTGATGTCCGACCATGCAGATAGGTGCTCCTGGTAGAGTGCACTTAACAACCCTCCATAAAGGACTTTCCAAGTGGTTCTCACTTATCGAGTGGAAACGTCCTAGTTTATGGTTGTACACCATTAGTCCTTATGACCCGGGACAACATTGAGACCTTATGTGCTAGCATTACACTTTGACTTGTTTACTGACTCTCATGGGGTCATCAGGTGGCAAGGTTGGGTGTTTTGTCGAAACATATAGGAGTCAATGCATTGTAGTCGGGGATTCACCGCTTATCTTTGGGTATGGATATCCTATGTGATCTCATGTGTATGTAGTTTGAAATATCAGATCAGAGTATGGTGGTAATTATGAAAGGGGTTTCATAGATTACACATTACACCATCGATGCAACTACGACATGACACATAGTATCGATTCATTGACAACTCTCGATATACCAATGGCTGTCGAATTAGTCGGGATACAAGAGTTGGAGGGACCATAGTGTACGCTAACCATAATAGAATGGTTCTTGCAGGCACTATCATTTGATACCTAGGGAATCATTTAAGCGATGCTGCTAGGCGTTTAACATGATTGGTTGGGTACTATCAGAATTGAGTTCTGACGTTCTTATTATCAAGGAGTTGATAAGTAAGAATGGAGCAATTGGGGTATGCTCGTATAAGGATATGCTTAGTCCCAATCACATGGATCAGATGTGAACCCACGGCTAGTTGTATCATTGAACCATTGAGGGTCACACAAGTGCTAACTTTTTGGATCCCGCTGAGAAGTAAAATAGTTCAATGTGTAGAACGGCTTATAAAGGAGTTTATAAGCGTAAGAAAAAATAGAAGTATGACTTCTATGAGGGAAATGTAACTTTTAATTTGTGGAAGTGTTCCTAAATTAAAAGTTGGCCAAACAAAGAATGTATTTGAAAATTGTGATTTTAATATACATTATTATGGACAAAATTAAATTAGTTCAAGTGTTGAATTAATTAAACACTATTGGCCGAGTGTTCACAATGAAACTCTATGTATAAACGATCTTTATTTTAATAATATTTGAAATTATTGTTTTGACACTTCTTTATCTGTATACCCATGCTAGTTGCATAGATAAAGTCCTTGAATATACAAATAGTAGAAAGAATATCAGATGCTCATATGATGAGTATCATGAAACTCATATTTAGAATACTGTATATTCTAAACAGTTCCTAGTCGATTCAGCCGTCGCTAAGAAGGATATAGACCGCTTGAGTTCGAGACTAGTATCTGCGATGTGAGTACCATGTTTCATTGGTAGAGGACATTGTGATGTCCGACTATGCAGATAGGTGCTCCTGGTAGAGTGCACTGAACAACCCTCCATAAAGGACTTTCCAAGTGGTTCTCACTTATCGAGTGGAAACGTCCTAGTTTATGGTTGTACACCATTAGTCCTTATGACCCGGGACAACATTGAGACCTTATGTGCTAGCATTACACTTTGACTTGTTTACTGACTCTCATGGGGTCATCAGGTGGCAAGGTTGGGTGTTTTGTCGAAACATATAGGAGTCGATGCATTGTAGTCGGGGATTCACCGCTTATCTTCGGGTATGGATATCCTATGTGATCTCATGTGTATGTAGTTTGAAATATCAGATCAGTGTATGGTGGTAATTATGAAAGGAGTTTCATAGATTACACCATCGATGCAACTACGACATGACACATAGTATCGATTCATTGACAACTCTCGATATACCAATGGTTGTCGAATCAGTCGGGATATAAGAGTTAAAGGGACCGTACTGTACGCTAACCATAATAGAATGGTTCTTGCAGGCACTATCATTTGATACTTAAGGAATCATTTAAGCGATGCTGCTAGGCGTTTAACATGATTGGTTGGGTACTATCAGACTTGAGTTCTGACGTTCTTATTATCAAGGAGTTGATAAGTAAGAATGGAGCAATTGTGGTATGCTCGTATAAGGATATGTTTAGTCCGAATCACATGGAGATGTGAACCCACGGCTAGTTGTATCATTGAACCATTGAGGGTCACACAAGTGCTAACTTTTTGGATCCCGCTGAGAAGTAAAATAGTTCAATGTGTAGAACGGCTTATAAAGGAGTTTATAAGCGTAAGGAAAAATAGAAGTATGACTTCTATGAGGGAAATGTAACTTTTAATTTGTGGAAGTGTTCCTAAATTAAAAGTTGGCCAAACAAATAATGTATTTGAAAATTGTGATTTTCATATACATTATTATGGACAAAATTAAATTAACTCAAGTGTTGAATTAATTAAACACTATTGGCCGAGTGTTCACAATGAAACTCTATGTATAAACGATCTTTATTTTAATAATATTTGAAATTATTGTTTTTACACTTCTTTATCTGTATACCCATGCTAGTTGCATAGATAAAGTCCTTGAATATACAAATAGTAGAAAGAATATCAGATGCTCATATGATGAGTATCATGAAACTCATATTTGGAATACTGTATATTCTAAACAGTTCCTAGTCGATTCAGCCGCCGCTAAGAAGGATATAGATCGCTTGAGTTCGAGACTAGTATCTGCGATGTGAGTACCATGTTTCATTGGTAGGGGACATTGTGATGTCCGACCATGCAGATAGGTGCTCCTGGTAGAGTGCACTGAACAACCCTCCATAAAGGACTTTCCAAGTGGTTCTCACTTATCGAGTGGAAACGTCCTAGTTTATGGTTGTACACCATTAGTCCTTATGACCCGGGACAACATTGAGACCTTATGTGCTAGCATTACACTTTGACAACTTAGTTGGAGCCAAAACATCAATCCTTGTGATTGATAGGTAATTTCTTTAACACACTATGTATGACATATTTCGTGTTTTTCGTATTTGCTACACACTATAGGCTTAGTAGAGGTGCTCGATTTTCTTGTTGAAAAACTATTTTGAAACTTCCGTTGCACATTAGGGCACTTTAATCGATCTCCTTTCAAATTTCGAGTACTGTAATTTTAGGGGCATTATTTCATCATTTTAGGTGTATTTTAATCATGACTAAATGATGGTTCGGTGTTGGTTCGGGTTGGCGCGGAGTCATGATTAAATAATAAGTTGTTGGGCGTAATTGTCTCGTGTTTGGGTAAAATTACAAAGTTTTGGTCAAGTTAAACCATTGCATATTTTTCATGTTACATTTAGGTCGCGGTGAGCTTGGGAACGATCCAACCCATTCGGCAAAATTAATACAGGATATTTAATTATGTTACTTAATTATATTACGTGCATAAAAATATAAAATGTTCATTTTTGAGATTTATGCGATATTGCTTGTGGCCACCTCACTTCATGGGATAACAGCTTATCATGGGATTATTACTTCATCCGGTGGTCACTGACCGGTTCAGTTCATGTTCATGTATTGGTAGATCTCTATCGCCCAATATATTGTAGTTTAGTCTGATCAGACGATTCAGTTCAGTTCAGGGGCCACTTGTGTAGAGCATAATCTCAACAGAAAATTATGATATACTATTTTATGACAGGGCTCGATTGAGCAAACATTTCACTTATGATTTTAAGTCAGTTATGCACGTATTATAATTACTCATGACACGATATTTGCACGATATGCCAGACTCGTGATATTTTTACCATGCATGCAATTTTATTATTATTACTTGTTATTTATGATATATGTATGCTGAGTCTTTAGACTCACTAGACTTGATTGTTGTAGGTACTGATGAGGTCGGGACCGAGGGCGGGGACCAGTGAGTCATCTTGGGTCGGCAGTGGTAGGAACCTGATGACCTCATTTTCAGCATTTACTATTTCATTTCAAACTCAGTTTCTATCTGTTGTTGAATTATTTTAGGTTATTATTTTGCGAACAATAATTACTTCTGCTGTGCTATTTTGAACATTAAACTCAATTTATCAGTTTATTTTACGAATGAGGCATATTACTTATTTTAAAAGAAAATTTTAAATTTTTTCGCAAATTTTCAAATACGAATTTCGGGTCTCTACATCCTGCATGCCATGACCAAGTGGCTAACTCTAGGTGCTGCACGTCTCGCGCATATGCGCGACCTTACTCGGCGCATATGCGCGAGACACTATGTCTCGGCGAGTAACATTACGGCAGCTCGCGCATATGCCCGCCCTCGCCCGGCGCATATGCGTGAGGTTCTGTGGGGACCCGAACTTAATTCAGTTCTTAATCACTTTCTGTGAATAATTAATCAATTAAAATAAACAGGGTCTAAATTTTTTTTTTAAATACGAGAGTACGCAGCATATGAAATAAGTCCTATCTCATTTACAAGATCACTATTCAGATCTAAGTACAAGTCCTGTACAATCATAAATCATAATAACTACTGTCTCTTCACTACATCTCAGGTGATATAACAGATATACTCCTAAGTCCGGATCTCCACTCTAATCACGATCTCTCTTCATCTCCTCAACCCTGAACCTGTCCCACCTGTTGTCATGCACACATACAAAACAAGACAACAGCCGGATAACTCCGGTAAGAATAAATCCCAGTATAAACAATGTAAACATGCAGTTATAGAAAAACATATATAAACGCATATAACAGTTATCATTAACATGTAGCAAATCAACAAACATGAATGATATAAAACTGTAAATCAACTAGTCATCACAGACTCGACTCAAACAACGCGTTGTCTCAAACTCGACTCAAATCTAACCTAGGGATCCCAATGTCTGGATATTGATAATTATATCGAATCTCAGTCGATAGGAATGAATCAGTCGATGACTAGGCGAATTAGTCAATAACCAGACGAATCAGCCAATAACTAGACGAATCAGTCAATAACCAGGCGAATCAGCCGTTGACTAGGCGAATCAGCCAATGACTAAACAATCTGTTGTCAATACATGCATTGGCTATAAATCAATAGACTATAAACATCAATCTCATCAATTACAAATATCAATGCAATAAACTAGGTATGTGATTTAGGGAAACTCGAGTCAAACCTCACTCGAGTTGTGCAATCCCAACTCCGTATTAATTTATACCTTTCTTTCTGATACTCTGACTCTGTCGAAGTCTCGAACTCAAAGCCTGTCAATACTCAATCTGACAATAACAATATTGAGGGTACGGCATCAATACACCACTCAATCAATACTGGATATAATCAGAATTAAATCAAATTCTGTTTCAACAATATAATGTCATAATTTCAATATATCCAACACTACCATATCAGTCAGATATCAATTCCACACCTCATAATCGATAACAATTCAGTTCTGATATCAAATCGACTCCAAAACTACTCCGAAAATCATGACAATTTCATATGGTATCTGTTCTCCAGTCCGGTTTCGATTATACGATGTCTAACATGACAAGAACATCATATATGAATAATATCAGATTTTGACAATACAATAATTTCAAATCATATCAAAACGTAGCAAAACTTACGTCCGGTTGTAGCCTACGTCGATAGGAACTCAATACCGAAGTCGGATTCAAAATCGGACGGGCGGATTTCTCACAAACGGCGTAGAGATTTTTCGGAGCTTCTCTGAATCTTTCTGCTTTTTCCTCATTTTTCGAAGAGGAATGTTATATATATATATATATATCTCGTGCATGCAACAAGGCAAATGGCACATCCTTCACGCAACACGTCTCGCGCATATGCGCGACATCAACCGGCGCATATGCGCGAGACCTTAAGTCTCGCCGCGTGTCTTCCCAACTGCTGGCGCATATGCGCGACACATTTCCGCGCATATGCGTCCAACTCTCTGGACCTCTCGCGCATGTGCGCGTATACAAGTCGCGCATATGCGCCCAACTCTCTGGACCTCTCGCGCATGTGCGCGTATACAAGTCGCGCATGTGCGCCGATTGTTCTGTCCCGCATCATGGGCTTCCGCACTACTTGCGCATATGCGCGCTTACTCTTCGCGCATATGCGCGAGACCTTCGGCTCTCGCATCAACAATCTTACATGCAAACTTTCATTTCGTGTCTCGATTAGCCCTTTCATAATCGTTTCGATTAAAATCAATAATCGTAATTTAACACGAATAAAATCTCGGGCATTACATTTCTCCCCTCCTAAGATACAATTTCGTCCCCGAAATCACATGCAATCAATCGTATCAATTAGAAGGTATATAGAAGAAGTTAAGTCAACCACTCACCTTAGTGACATAAAACTAGGAACCTCTGTCTCATATCAGACTCAGTTTCCCAAGTAGCTTTTTCAATGCCATGTTAACTCCACCGAACTTTCACAAGTGGAATAATCTTCGTTCTGAGCTGCTTTTCCTTCCGATCAAAAATCTGAATCGGCTTTTCGCAATAACTCAATGCCTCATACAGCTCGGCCTCATTTGGTTGGATGACATGTGAATCATTAGACAGGTATTTTCGCAAGAACAGACATGAAAAACGTCCTGTATCCCATATAATGAAGGCGATTACAGCGAGTCGATAGGCACGATCTCCTATCTTATCAAAATCTTGTACGGCCCAATATATCATGGAGATAGTTTCCCTTTCTTGCCAAATCTGACAACCCTCTGAAAGGTGAACAACTCCTCGGAAAGGTGATATTTGAAAAATACTCGGTCACCAGCCTCAAATACCAACGGTCGTCGTCGGACATTGTCATAATTCGCTTGTCTGTCTTGGGCTGCCTTCATTCTCTTTTGAATTTGCTTCACTTTTTCAATCATATCTCAAGTCATATCAGGTCCAGTCTCAGGAACCTCATAGATATCATCCTAATAAAGAGGGGATCGACACCTCTTTCCATACAACGCTTCAAAAGAAATCATTTCAATACTCGTCTGATAGCTGTGGTTGTAGGATAATTCATAAATGACAATAAATCATGTCAACTAGTGCTAAAATCCAGCACTACAGTTCTTGGATATTCTCCAGTATCCGAATAGTTTGCTCCGACTATCCGTCAATCTATAGACAGTAGGTGAAGGAGTTTATAATATATTCTGCCAAAAATACAAAATCAACCTAAAATCATGGTATGATATAGTCAATTTTGGCATTCAATGCAATCTAATCACTCTTCTGACATAACTCTTGATCGTCTGATCTTATCTGTACATCATCCTGTACACCTAATATATGCAGATTCAAGCATTCTATCAACATCTTTTCAGCTATCAAAATGCATACCGCATAGATTATTGCACACTGTCTGGCAATATTTATCATTTTAAATTCAGAACATCTGGAACAACAGATTGGTTATTCATATACAATACAGTATTACTTACCTGATGCAAACACGGATTCAAAACAACAGCAAGCTTCAATCAGATTCAAAACATCACTCATCGGTATTGATCTGCTAAACTCATAAACCGCAAATGTTTGACACTGATATCCACCTCGGCCAAATAATTCCGGTTTAATTCTGCTAAATTCAACAGATACATCATCTTCAGATATAACACACCCTGAATGCAATCTGTCTCAATCAGGATTCACCATTTCACAATTTCTGATATCAAGTCAAGGTTAAAATCAATCTCTCTGACTGAAATCAGATATGAAGTCTCATCGGGGAAGAAAAACATCTATAACTTTCATATCATTGGTAAATCAGTCAATGATAGACTCAACTTCAGTAAATCAACTGAATACATAAGGAGTCTCTCTGCTCCTTTCTGTAACAATCGAGTTATAGATAGTACGGATTATCAAAGGAATTCTCAATTTAGAATCCTTATCGTACAATATTCATTCTTTGGCCATCTCAGGTCCGATTCTCACCATCTTCTGGAACTAATCTAGGGTAGCTCGGTACTGGGTCAGCATATCAATATCAGTAATGCAGTCCCAAAATCAGACAACACTAGTACAATACCAGCTACCAGACAATCTAACTCAATCTCATTCTCATTCTATTGTAGTATACGATATTCTACAGAATTCACTGCTATAAAAACTCTCCCCAACCGGTAAAGAGATATACTACAGTAGATAAAACCTCAACAGGTAATGCATGACTCAATGCAAATCGTTCAAAAATAAACGTATGGGAAGCATCCGTATTCATCAATACAAAAGCAGGATAACTACATCAAGAACAGTTACCTGCAACATCATCATCTGGTGCTTCCTGAGCCTGCTCCTCAGTCAAAGCAAATACTCTGGCCTGCTGTCTAGGAGGCTGGCCAACTGTCTGGCTTCCTCCTGGCCTCTGCTGTGACTGAGATGGTGCTGGCTGAAATGAATGAACAGCAACTGATCGTCTACTCCACCGTGCCGCTGATCCAGATGATTCAGCTCTCTGGGATCCTTGAGAACCCTTCTGTGGACACACTCTGGCAAAATATCCCTGTTGTTTGCAGAAGTGGCAGCTACCAAGTACTCCTTGGCATTGCTCAGTGGAATGTCTTCCTCCAACAATTTCCGCAGTAAGCTCCAGTATAACTCTGTTTGGAACCACTGGAGCTAGAAGAACTGCCGCCAGACTTCTTAAACTGCTTTCCTCTAGCCTTCAGAAAATCTTTCTTTCCACCTTTGCTACTATCACTCTCAAATCGGGGAGGTGGTTGCTGTGGTCTCGATACTGGAGGAACAAATGTAGCTCCTCTCTGCCTTATCAGGCCCGCTTCAGCGCCTTTTGCTCTATTCATGGCATCAGCAAAGTTATTCGGTCGCCCTGTGTTCACCAATGTAAATATATCGGGATTCAAGCCATTGATGAACTGATCAGCAACGGCTTCGTCATTTCCAGCCACATGTGGAGCAAACTTCTACAGGGTAGAGAACTTGGTCACATATTCTTCAATGTTCAGCTGACCCTGTTTCAAATTGACAAACTCCGCCCCCTTGTCTTTCCTGTACGACACTGGGAAAAATCTTTGATAAAACTCAGTTTTAAGTACATCCCAAGTAATAGACGTACCTCGATGCTCCAAGGCCCTCTTCATCGTAATACACCTGTTCTTTGCAACATCAAGCAAATGGTGCCCAATCAATTTAATTCGGCGCTCATCACTATAATCCAGTGAATCAAACACCATCTCAATTTTATCTAACCAACTTTCACAGTCAACTGATGTCTCAGTACCCTTCAGTGTCGGTGGTTTGAACGACTGAAACCTTTTCAATAATATCTCTATTGGAGTGGCTGTAACATCCATTGGAGGATTCGATGTGCTACCCTGTTCTGGTATTCTTCGAGGAGGCATATCTGAATATTAAAAGGATTAGTAACCCAATCCAACAAACCTGTTTCAATTCAGTTCCTCCTTCGATCATCTTACTGCTGATCGAGAATCGGTTCAAATTCGTTTCCAACAATACATATTACAAAATCAATTCAGATGAGTCAAGTAACATGTATTATATAAAGCAGTAAAGCATACTAGCAATCACAAGCAAAGAAAGAAAACTCAATCTACCCTCCTCACAAGCTTCTATCTCAGTCTAAATGATCTATCGCTCTGATACCACCTGTTGTGGGGACCCGAACTTAATTCAGTTTTTAATCACTTTCTGGGAATAATTAATCAATTAAAATAAACAGGGTCTAAATTTTTTTTTTAAATACGAGAGTACGCAGCATATGAAGTAAGTCCTATCTCATTTATAAGATCACTATTCAGATCTAAGTACAAGTCTTGTAGAATCATAAATCATAATAACTACTGTCTCTTCACTACATCTCAGGTGATATAACAGTTATACTCCTAAGTCCGGATCTCCACTCTAATCACGATCTCTCTTCATCTCCTCAACCCTGAACCTGTCCCACCGTTGTCATGCACACATAAAAAACAAGACAACAGCCGGATAACTCTGGTGAGAATAAATCCCAGTATAAACAATGTAAACATGCAATTATATAAAAACATATATAAACGCATATAACAGTTATCATTAACATGTAGCAAATCAACAAACATGAATGATATAAAACTGTAAATCAACTAGTCATCACAGACTCGACTCAAACAACGCGTCGTCTCAGACTCGACTCAACTCTAACCTAAGGATCCCAATGTCTGGATATTGATAATTATATCGAATCTTAGTCGATAGGAATGAATCAACCCTAAACGGCATCGATATAATTCATATATCCAGTGTCTGTGCGAAACAGCCGCAGAATTGACGAATCAGTCAAGAATTAAGCGAATCAGTCAAGAATTAAGCGAATCAGCCAGTAATTAAGCGAATCAGCCAAAGTTTAGACGAATCAGTCGATAACCAGACGAATCAGTCAATAACCAGACGAATCAGCCGGTGACTAGGCGAATCAGCCAATGACTAAACAATCCGTAGTCAATACATGCAGTGGCTATAAATCAATAGACTACAAACATCAATCTCATCAATTACAAATATCAATGCAATAAACTAGGTATGTGATTTAGGGAAACTCGAGTCAAACCTCACTCGAGTTGTGCAATCCCAACTCAACATTAATTTATACCTTTCTTTCTGATACTCTGACTCTGTCGAAGTCTCGAACTCAAAGCCTGTCAATACTCAATCTGACAATAACAATATTGAGGGTACGGCATCAATACACCACTCAATCAATACTGGATATAATCAGAATTAAATCAAATTCTGTTTCAACAATATAATGTCATAATTTCAATATATCCACCACTACCATATCAGTCAGATATCAATTTCACACCTCATAATCGATAACAATTCAGTTCTGATATCAAATCGACTCCAAAACTACTCCGAAAATCATAACAATTTCATATGGTATCTGTTCTCCAGTCCGGTTTCGATTATACGATGTCATACATGACAAGAACATCATATATGAATCATATCAGATTTTGACAATACCATAATTTCAAATCATATCAAAACTTACCTGAAACTCACAAACCAAAAGAAACCGTGAAGCTTGCCAAGGAAAATCGAAAATTTTGCATGTGTTGTTTCAAAATGTTTTGACATGGATCTCGATTTTTACTTGAATAAACATGATCATGTACTGAAAAATAAATGATAATATGACTTGATTGAGGTTTGAAAGAAATCTAGACATGCCTGGTTATCGTTTGAAATGAAAACGAAAAGAAGAGACGAGACGGCGCGGAGGAGATGGAGTGGCTTGCTTCTCTACCTTTCTTGGCTCTCGATTTCTTGCCTTACTCCCTAGCTATGGCTCACGACTTTTACCTCTGAAAAGGGGTCTTATTTTCGGTGGAGGTGGAGGGGGAGTGATGGTTATGAAGGTGAGGAGAAGGGTGCACAATAATAGGATCATATCAAGACCAAGTCTTCCCAAATTTGAATTTTGAATTATGGTTTGATATCAAATGAGTTGGTGGATGCTTCTAGGAGGTAGTGGCCGAATTCTCTCTTGATTCTAGACTAGGATATGTCCACTAATTAATTAATTAAGGGTGGTCATTAAATGGAAAGATTAACATGCTAATAGATGGCAAGGAAAGGGTCAAAAGTGAGTTGGCATAACATAGTTGACACACTAATGCGGTGGCCGAAATTTGCTAAAAAAAAGAAGGGGAGATGTTGATTATCTAGTCAACTAATAATCCTTAGAAGCCTCACTAATCCTTTAATTAATTTAGTGAGCTAACCCCTTAATTAAGTAAATTAAATGAGCTCATTTCTTAATCACCTCAAATAATTAAATTAAATCCTCAAACCTCCCTTTCTAACTTAAATGAACTTACTTGCTAGCTAAATTAACTTCTGGAAATATTTCTCGAATCTTAAATTCTATCTCAAAACTCCAACTCCGGTCCGGCCTCACTGAAATAACTGAAATGCTAAAAATCAAACTACTGAACTGAAATAATGAATAATTAACTTCAAATAAATGCATTTAAAATAATCATGCAATGAAGTCAATTAAATTTAAAAATCTAGAATTATGCATGGCTTATACGTCTACTGATTTACGGATTCTACAATCCTCCCCCCCTTAAAAGAAATTTCGTCCTCGAAATTAGAACTCACCGAATAACCCGGGGTATCTCTCATCTCCGGCTCAGACTCTCACGTAGCTTCCTCCTCTGAATGGTTGAGCCATTTGACTTTGACTCGCTTAACAAGCTTGTTCCGAAGCTTCTTCTCTTGCCTGTCTAGGATCTGCACGGGTCTCTCCTCATAAGATAAGTTCGGTGTAAGCTGCAACGGCTCGAAATTCAGCACATGCGAAGGATTTGCCATATACTTCCTCAGCATGGAGACGTGGAACACATTGTGTACTCCGGCCAGATTCGGCGGAAGAGCCACACGATACGCTAGCGTCCCAACTCTGTCGAGGATCTCAAACGGTCCAATGAATCTCGGACTGAGCTTCCCTTTCTTGCCAAATCTCATGACACCCTTCATAGCTGCCACTTTCACGAAGACATGATCGCCCACTGCAAACTCTAAGTCTCTCCTCCGCTTATCGGCATAACTCTTCTGTCGGCTCTGAGCAGTCCTCATCCTATCACGGATCTTGACTACTACATCTGCTGCCTGCTGAACAATCTCTGGACCTAACTCTGCTCTCTCTCCTACTTCATCCCAATGAACAGGAGATCTACACTTGCGGCCATACAGTGCTTCATACGGAGCCATACCTATAGACGACTGGAAACTGTTGTTATAGGTGAACTCTACCAATGGTAAGTTCGACTCCCAACTCCCTGAGAAATCAATGACGCAAGCGCGAAGAAGATCCTCCAAAATCTGAATAATTCGCTCCGACTGTCAATCTGTCTGCGGATGGAAAGCTGTGCTAAACAGCAACTTCGTACCCAAAGTCGAATGCAAACTCTTCCAAAATGAGGAAGTGAATCTGGGATCTCTGTCGGATACGATAGAAACCGGAATACCATGGAGTCGGACTATCTCCCGGATATACAGCTCTGCATACTGAATCATGGTGAAAGTCGTCTTAATAGGCAAGAAGTGCGCTGATTTGGTAAGACGATCTACAATCACCCAAATAGCATTCGATCCTCTGGCTGACCTCGGCAATCCGGTCACAAAGTCCATGGTAATGTTCTCCCACTTCCACTTGGAAATAGGAAGAGGCTTGAGCAAACCTGCTGGTCTCTGATGCTCGGCCTTCACTAACTGGCAAGTCAGGAACTCGGATACAAAACGCCTGATGTCCTTCTTCATCCCTGGCCACCAATACAATAGCTGCAGATCTTTGTACATCTTCGTACTCCCAGGGTGAATGGAGTACGGGGACGTATGGGCCTCTGATAAGATGTTTGCTCGGATAGAATCACTGCTGGGAACCCATATCCTGTCTCAGTATCTCACAATACCATCACTGACTGAATACAAGACACTGCCCTTGGCTTCATCTCTCTTCTTCCACTGTGCCAATTGCTCATCTGCGGCCTGACCACTGCGAATACGGTCAATAAGAGGGGACTGGATAGTCAAGGTAGATAAACGAGGAACTCTACCTCGAGGGTAAGTCTCAAGATCAAACCTCTGCATCTCAATCTGAAGAGGTTTTTGCATTGTCAAATGAGCCATCACTGCGACTTTTCTGCTCAATGCATCCGCAACTACATTAGCTTTACCCGGGTGGTAGCTAATGTCACAATCGTAGTCTTTCACAAGCTCCAACCAACGCCTCTGACGCATGTTCAGCTCCTTCTGCGTAAAGAAATACTTGAGGCTCTTGTGGTCGGTAAAGATCTGGCACTTCTCTCCATACAGATAGTGCCTCCAAATCTTCAAAGCAAAAACTACGACCGCTAACTCCAGATCATGGGTAGGGTAATTCTTCTCGTGGATTTTCAGCTGTCGAGAAGCATACGCTATCACTCTCCCATGCTGCATCAAAACTGCACCTAAACCAAGCTTTGAAGCATCGGTATAAAGGACAAACTCGCCGGATCCTGACGGTACAGCCAAAACGGGTGCTGAGATAAGAGCTTGCTTCAAAGTATCGAAGCTCTTCTGACACTCCTCGCTCCACACAAACTTCACATTTTTCTTTGTCAGTGCTGTGAGGGGAACGGCAATGGATGAGAATCCCTGAATGAACTTCCTGTAATATCCTGCTAGCCCAAGAAAACTGCGAATCTCTGATGCATTCTGAGGCACAACCCAATCTCTGACTGCTACAAATTTCGCCGGGTCTACCTCAATGCCACTGCTAGAAACAATGTGACCAGTGAACGCCACCTTCTCTAACCAGAATTCGCACTTACTGAACTTTCCGAATAGTTTGTGCTTCTGCAATGTCTGCAACACTGTGGTCAGATGCCTGCTGTGCTCCTCCCGACCCTTGGAGTAGACGAGAATGTCATCTATGAACACTATCACAAACTGGTCGAGGTACGGCTGAAATACGCGATTCATTAGATCCATGAAGATCGCTGGCGCATTCGTCAAACCGAACGGCATCACAAGGAACTCGTAGTGGCCATAACGAGTCCTGAAAGCTGTCTTCGAGACATCAGCATCTCTCACCCTCAACTGGTGATAACCGGAACGCAGATCTATCTTGGAGAAAATCGAAGCTCCCTGCAACTGGTCAAACAGATCCTCAATCCTCGGCAGTGGGTATTTAATCTTCACTGTAACCCTGTTCAACTCCCGGTAGTCAATGCAAAGCCTCATCTATCCATCCTTCTTTTTCACAAATAAGACCGGCGCGCCCCATGGAGAAAAGCTCGGGCGAATGAACTCCTTGTCGAGAAGTTCCTGAATCTGCTTCTTAAGCTCTGCCATCTCTGTCGGTGCTAGTCGGTATGGCGCTTTGGATATCGGAGCCGTACCTGGCATAAGCTCAATGGAAAACTCCACCTCTCTCTCTGGTGGCATACCAGAGACGTCTTCGGGAAAAACATCTAAGAAATCTCTGACAATCGGAACATCTGAGGCTGACTGGCTGGGTTCCTCGGGGACAGATAAAAAGATCGCTAGAAATGCCCGACACCCTCTATGCATGAGTTTCCTAGCCTGAACATAAGGAATAATGCGCGGTAAAGGAAAGTACCTGTCCGGCTCAAATAAGAACTGCTCCATTCCAGGCGGTCGGACAAGAACAGATCTCCGCTGGAAGTCTATCAACACTCTGTTCCTCAATAGCCAGTCCATCCCTAGGATGATGTCAAATTCCGGCATCGGTAGGACAATCAGATCAGCATAAACAAGATTACCGTGCAGTTCAAGGTCTATATCTCGGATAACATTGGTGGCTGCCATCTCCTCGCCTGACGGCAACACTACTGAAAAGGCTGTATCTAGCCCAATGGTCTGGATCTTGAGAAAGTTTGCAAAGACCTCCGAAATAAATAAGTGAGTGGCCCCTGAATCTATCAAGGCCTTGGTAGCGGAACCAGATATAAAAATTCTCCCTGAAAGAGCGGAGCTCTAAGTTGAATCCCACTACAAGATCTAAACTTATAGACATGCAAAGGTCAAGGTTCCTCTAGCTTAATTCCCCTGAAATAAATCCGAGTAGAGCATGCAATCCTATAACAGTTCTAAGTTCAAAAATCTAAATCCTGATTCCCAAAATGCTGAAATTCGAATAATAACTTAAAGTTTAAATGTACCTGTCAACAACAAAGTCTCCGGGTTGGTTTCCGCGGCATGGAGAGCAAAAACTCTGCCTTGGGTAGGCAGATTCCTCTGAGGGCACTGCAGCAACATGTGGTCTGGACTGACACACTTAAAACACTTTCCTGAGCCAGCCATACATGCTCCAGGATGGTGACGTGAGCACCTGGGACAGACTGGGTGCTCCTGAGTCCTCGGGGCTGGGCGTCCCCGCTGCTGCTGGCCTCAGTTCCTGGGCGGTCCATGAAAAGGCCTCACAATTTAAAAATATCCAACGACTGATAAAATGTTTGCGGAATAAAATAACAACTGCTGCTCTGAGGTCCTCGGGTGCCACTACTGCCGACCCAAGCTGGCTCACTGGTCCCCGCCCTCGGCCCTGGCCTCATCAGTACCTACAACAATCAAGTCTAGTGAGCCTAAAGACTCAGCATGCATATATCGCATCTAACGAGTAAAAATCGGAATTAAAATATGCATGGGATAAAATATCATGTCCTGAGGCATGCTGAAAATAATCTGTACTGAGCATATATAATACGTGCATAACTGAACTGATAATCACAGTAAAAATGTTTGCTCCTTGGAGCCTGTACTGAAATAACTGGTAAAATTTTCTGTTGAGATTATGTTTTACGCCTGTGGCCACTGCACTAAGCTGAACTGATCGGTAACTGGCTACCGGGGAGGCTGAAACTGAACTGAGCTGGCCGGTCACTGGCGATCGGGTGGTACCATACTGAACTGATCGGTCACTGGCGACCGTATAAAATAACAATCCCACATAGTGAATGAACCACAAGCCATATCGCATAAATCTCAATAATAATCATTTTCTATTTAATGCACGTAAAAATATTAACTGGTATAATGAAAATGTCCCGTAATTTTACCAACTGGATTCGATTGGATTGTCCCCAGGCTCGCTGCAACCTAACTGTGCCATGAAAGATATGCAATAGCTAAAACTTGACCAACTATGCAATTTACGTTCAAAAGATGCGACTATGACGCCTAATGACTTCGCATTTAATAATGACTCCGAGCCAACCTGAACCGACACCGAACCGACGTATAGTCATGATTAAAATACGCTGAAAAATCATAAAATAACGCTCCTAAAATGATAGGGTCGAAATCTAGGTGGAATGGAGGCCAAAACACGAAACGCTCTTTCGAGAGTCAATTTGGCACATTGCACCGTAAATTCTTGTACGACCTCGAAAATGATCCTAATGACGAACGGTCAAAAACATGACCTTCCCAACTCAATGAGGCACTGTCTAGTCCAAGACCATGGGCTAAAAGCCAACCAAGAATCAAATGAGCCTTCTAAACGACACAGAAACTTGCTGTAATTTCCAGCAGCTGCGCAACTACAAGACTTGCGTTGGTTTCGAGACTATCGGCCATTAGGGGCGTGAACCACCGACCAGAGACTCTTACCAACATCCCAAGGAATGATTTGAACCATGGCTAAGGGCCCTAGGCCAGCCACAATCCGCGTCACACCATAACTCAACCGAAACTCCAACCGAGAACCAACGTGCATGCGTGTGTAGTGTTTTGCTTAGATCGATGTCTTGCATTGTCCCAGTGGCCATTTGATTGACCATGGCACGATCTAGACATCTAGGAGCATGATATGAACCGTGGCTAAGGGCCCTAGGCCAACCAAGATCCACACCAAGCAACCACAAACCGAAACCATATGCTGAACAAAGGAAGAAGCCGAATGGGGAAAGGGGCTGTTTTGATGTTTTGATTAAAAACCGAGGGGCCATGGACCAAGCCACCAAAAGGGTGACTTAGTCATGTCTTAGACTTGCTAGGGGAGTGATCCAACCATGGCTATAGGCCCTTGGGGCAGCCAAGATCGGATCCAACACCCTTGACACAAAACTGAAATTTCGAAACACAAATCTGCGCCTATGGGAACTTGCTGTCATTCTGAATTTCCATCAAGCATGGGGCTGGTTTGAATGGACCAACATGGTCCTAGTGCATTCTACTACATATATATAAGCCGCCTTGGGAGCGTGGAGTCGATCCAATACCTGAAACTCACAAACCAAAAGAAACCGTGAAGCTTGCCAAGGAAAATCGAAAATTCTGCATGTGTTGTTTCAAAATGTTTTGACATGGATCTCGATTTTTACTTGAATAAACATGATCATGTACTGAAAAATAAATGATAATATGACTTGATTGAGGTTTGAAAGAAATCTAGACATGCCTGGTTATCGTTTGAAATGAAAACGAAAAGAAGAGACGAGACGGCGCGGAGGAGACGGAGTGGCTTGCTTCTCTACCTTTCTTGGCTCTCGATTTCTTGCCTTACTCCCTAGCTATGGCACACGACTTTTATCTCTGAAAAGGGGTCTTATTTTCGGTGGAGGTGGAGGGGGAGTGATGGTTATGAAGGTGAGGAGAAGGGTGCACAATAATAGGATCATATCAAGACCAAGTCTTCCTAAATTTGAAATTTGAATTATGGTTTGATATCAAATGAGTTGGTGGATGCTTCTAGGAGGTAGTGGCCGAATTCTCTCTTGATTCTAGACTAGGATATGTCCACTAATTAATTAATTAAGGGTGGTCATTAAATGGAAAGATTAACATGCTAATAGATGGCAAGGAAAGGGTCAAAAGTGAGTTGGCATAACATAGTTGACACACTAATGGGGTGGCCGAAATTTGCTAAAAAAAAGAAGGGGAGATGTTGATTATCTAGTCAACTAATAATCCTTAGAAGCCTCACTAATCCTTTAATTAATTTAGTGAGCTAACCCCTTAATTAAGTAACTTAAATGAGCTCATTTCTTAATCACCTCAAATAATTAAATAAATCCTCAAACCTCCCTTTCTAACTTAAATGAACTTACTTGCTAGCTAAATTAACTTCTGGAAATATTTCTCGAATCTTAAATTCTATCTCAAAACTCCAACTCCGGTCCGGCCTCACTGAAATAACTGAAATGCTAAAAATCAAACTACTGAACTGAAATAATGAATAATTAACTTCAAATAAATGCATTTAAAATAATCATGAAATGAAGTCAATTAAATTTAAAAATCTAGAATTATGCATGGCTTATACGTCTACTGATTTACGGGTTCTACATATTAAGTGGAGAAGAAATATTGCTTAGTTAGTATATTTTAAATCTTTAGAGCCTCTTCTATCTTTTAAATAATTTAGTGAATTAACATATTAATTATGGAACCTGAATGAACTTATTTCCTACTTAGCTCAAGTTACTTAAATAATTCCTTAAACATTCTTTTACCTTAAATTAACTTACTAGTTAGCTAAAATAAAATCTGAAAATGTTTTCTTAATATTAAATTTTATCTCAAAACTCCAACTCCAGTCCGGCCTCACTTAATTAACTGAAAAGATAACAATTAAACTATTGCATAAAATAATTAACTTTAAAGAAAAATAATTTAAATTCTCATGAAATAAAATCATATTTAACACTAGAATTATGCATGGCTTATACGTAGTCTAATTTACGGGTTCTACAGCTACCAATTCTCTTCGATGTTCAGAAGAGAAGATTTCCAAATTCGGCAGTGGCGGAGATTTGGCAGCATCTGATTCTGCTAAATGTTGAGCTACTAGAGAAGTTATCGGTTGGACCATGTCATCAGCCAGGGCCGCTTCTGGTGCAGCAGAGATAACAACAAAAATGGATTGAACGACTTCATCTACTAAAGCCAGTTCACGGAAAGAGATGAGAGAAGAATTGTGAGTAGGCAATTTGGGAGAGGCAGGAGTACTAGAAACTTTAGCTTTTGGAGAATCCATGGTTCTTTCCTCAACTGGCTTATACTGAGAAGCTGTTGTTATAGGTGAACTCCACTAATGGCAAGTTCGACTCCCAACTCCCAGAGAAATCCATAACACAAGCGCGGAGAAGATCCTCCAAAATCTGAATAACTCGCTCTGACTGTCCATCTGTCTGCGGATGGAAAGCTGTGCTAAACATGAGATAATTACGCCCAACGACTTCGTATTTAATCATGACTCCGTGCCAACCCGAACCAACACCGAACCATCATTTAGTTATGATTAAAATACACTTAAAATGACGAAATAATGCTCCTAAAATGGTAAGAGCCGAAATTTTGGTGAATGGAGGCCAAAACATGAAACGCTCTTTCGAGAGTCAAATTTGGCACATCGCACCGTAATTTCTCGTACGACCTCTAAACTTAACCGAATCACAAACAGCCAAAAACATGACCTTCCTAACTCGATGAGGCACTGTCCAGTCCAAGGACATAGGCTAAAAGCCAACCAAGAACTCGAACGAGCCTCTGAACCGTAGCAGCAAGTTGCTGTCCAGAAATTCCAGCAACCGCACCTATACTTACATCGCTTCGTTTGCTAGACTATTGGTCATTGGGGCTTAAACCACAAACTAGAGCCTCTTCCCAACATCCTAAGGTGTGGCTTGAACCATGGCTAAGGGTCCTAGGCCAATCACAATCCAATCCAACACCTAGGACAACACCAAGCTTCAACCGAGAACTCAAAATCTGTACTGTGATGTTTCTGAAATTTTATTTTGTTGCTATCATGCATCATACCAGTGGCCATATGGTTGACCATGGCTTGATCTAAACATCATTGGGTATGGTGTGAACAAGGGCTAAGGGCCAGAGGCCAACCAAGGTACACTCCAAACCACCAAAAACCGAGGGACACAAGCAGAATTCAAAAGGGCCGAAGGGGAGGGGGCTGTTCTTGTTTCTTTTATTTGAAAACCGATTTCACCATGGACCAAGCCTCGAAAGGGCGACTTGGTCACGTCTTAGACATGATAGGGAGGTGTTAAAACCATGGATATAGGCCCTTAGGGCAGCCAAGATCAGAAACTCTCCCCTTGACAGCAAGGTGACAAAAAAATCGAACCACAAGTGACACTAGGAGGGAGTTGCTGTCATATCCGATTTCCAGCATGCATGGGCTTGAAATTTTGGACCAATATGATCCTAACATGTCCTAGTACATTTCTAGATGCAGCCTTGGGAGCCTGGACATGAGCCAACCGCCTTAAACCACACAAACACAGAACCCGTGTAGTATGAAAGAAATCAGAAAATCTGCACATGAATTTTCGAAAAATGCTTCTTATGCATTTCGGTTTTTGCTCCAAAAAAAAATCATGAGTATGATGTTTTAAAATATTAATATGGCTTGATTGAGGCCTGAAAGAAATATAGACATGCCTTGGTTTCGTTTTGAAAAGAAAACGAACGAATATGATGACGCGGCGCGAAGGAGACGGAGTGATCTTCTTTTCTTGTTTCTACTCGATTTTTCACTCTAGTTTCTCTATGGTTTTCCTCACGATTTTGCACTGAAATATCCTCTGATTTTCGGTGGTGATGAGGGGGATTAATGGTTAGGAGAGATGAAGGGGAGTTGCAATATAAAAGGATTCAAATGGCATGACCAAGTCTTGCTACCTTGAATTGTTGGATGAGGAAGTGGTTTTATATTCAAAAGATATTTGGAGGGATAATGGAGGCATGACCGATTCTACCATGCTAAACAAGGCAAGGATAATGATTTATTATTAATTAATGGTGATTAAAAGTGAAAGGGTTATCATACTAAGAAATAACAAGGAAAGGATCAAAGGTGGTGAGTTGTCAAAGAAATGCTTAATCACCTATGGGGTGGCCGAATCATGCTATTAAGTGGAGGGGAAATATTGCTTAGTTAGTGTATTTTAAATCTTTAGAGCCTCATCTATCCTTTAAATAATTTAGTGAATTAACACATTAATTATGGAACCTATATGAACTTATTTCCTACTTAACTCAAGTTACTTAAATAATTCCTTAAACATTCTTTTATCCTAAATTAAGTTATAGTTAGCTAAAATAAATTTTGGGAATGTTTTCTTAATATTAAATTTTATCTCAAAACTCCAACTCCAATCCGGCCTCACTTAATTAACTGAAAAGATAACAATTAAACTACTGCATAAAATAATTAACTTTAAAGAAAAATAATTTAAATTCTCATGAATAAAATCATATTTAACACTAGAATTATGCATGGCTTATACGTAGTCTAATTTACGGGTTCTACAGCTACCAATTCTCTTCGATGTTCAGAAGAGAAGATTTCCAAATTCGGCAGTGGCGGAGATTTGGCAACATCTGATTCTGCTAAATGTTGAGCTACTAGAGAAGTTATCGGTTGGACCATGTCATCAGCCAGGGCCGCTTCTGGTGCAGCAGAGATAACAACAACAATGGATTGAACGACTTCATCTACTAAAGCCAGTTCACGGAAAGAGATGAGAGAAGGAGAGTGAGTAGGCAATTTGGGAGAGGCAGGAGTACTAGAAACTTTAGCTTTTGGAGAAGCCATGGTTCTTTCCTCAACTGGCTTATACTGAGCAAATTCTGGAACAAAGCCTACTGAATATTGAACGGGCTTTACCAAACGCCTGTTCCTGAGCAAGAAGTTGCTCATTAATCAATCTCAATCGTTCAGAGAGAATATGGATCACGTTCTGATCCTGAGCAGCAGTTGGAATCTTGGCATCAAAGTTAGAGTGAAGAGTCTGTCTTTAAAACTGATTCCAGTTTTTTTCGCTTAAGCTGCTCATGAATGAAACCTCGGCGTTTCATCGCTTCGATCACATTCTCAGTTTTGGCAAGTGCAAAAACTTTTTCCTCATTTCTGACCATTTTTCCGAAAGCACCTTTTGTCTTGAAGAAGGTAAGAGGATGATAGACTCGAACCTTGTGCCAGTCATTAAAGAAGGTCATTTCTTCATTGGCAAAAATCTCAATATCTTCCAGATGAAGATCAACGCCAGTTGAAACAAATGATTTGACAGCGTGAACCGGTGGTTCTTCAACAAGTTTACCTTTGCCTTTACCTGAAGATAAGACAGTCAAAACGGGTCGAAAAGCAGAAGACCCTGCAGTAGATTCACGAATGACCACTCCAGATGAGGGTCTGAGAATAGGAACAGAAGAAGTGGTGGCCGCAGTGACAGCAGCTGGTTTAGAGACAAAGGTGACTTCTGGTACAGAAGACACGGCTTCTGGAAATACTTGTCGCAATGGGACAGCGTCTAGATCCGCAATTGCTGCTGTGTCTTGATGCAAAGAAGAGTGCGGGCTTTCTTCTTGGTAGGGGTGGCAGGGACAGATGCTCGAATAGGAGCAGCAGACTCCTCAGAGACTGTTTTATCAGAATCCGTAGAGATAACCACTCTCTTTCTTTTTATCTTCTTTTGAGTTTCTTGAGCCTCAGTTTGTGCATCTCCAACCTCCTTTTTCATGGAAATAATTCAGCGACAGTTGGCTTTGGCCTTTGCGAAAGCACGTTGTCAGCATCAGCCATTGTGACGTAGGAGGCGTCTGATCAGTAGTAAAAGCAAAGCCATACATCCTTGAGCATTGTGCTGATTTGAACAGAAAACCAGACTTTTCCGTAGCACTATATCCTTCATTACTCGAAACAAGAAAGAACTACAATCCACTTTGTACTCAGAAGTGATGGAAATCATCACCGGAACCTAGTCAACCGATCAAACGTTCCCGCCTTTCCACCAGACATTTTTTTTGCTACATGGTCAGCGAGCACTTGAAATTCCATCTTTAAAAGTTTCTTACAACAGGATGGAGAGAGTTCCTCCTCTAGAAGGCAGGAAAACCAAGTAGAGCGGTAGACATTTCTTCCATAGAAATGCTAGAGAATTCAGAAAGACCAGAACAAGGCACGAAGAAAGTTGATCTCAACAGGACACATTCGAATAGAGAATAGATGCGTTCCCTTGGAGAAATGGTGATTTTTTCCTTCTTGTTGTTTGCCTTGGCATAGAAATCCAAAAGAGCAGTTTGTATATAACGGAAGGTGCTTCCAAAAATTTTCTGAGTCCGATTTCTCAATAGATTGAAACATTTTGACAAGTTGTTCATCCTTGATAGTTAGGACGGAAGCAAAGTTAACTTGATAGGCATTCAAAGTGTAATCTCCGGCCATTTCTGTAAACAAGACAAATTTGAGATAAGATCTGTAAGACAGATGAGCAAGAGAAATCAGTAGCTAGTAGGCAAGATTCTGGAAACGTAAAAAAGTTAAAAGAAATGAAAGTGGCGGTTAATAATCAAAAAGTGTACAGCCATCAGTGAAACATAAGGACACGTGTCAAAATGTTTGCGGTTGATTATTTGAAAAGTTAAACAGAGGATGTCAGAGAAAAACTAATGATTTCAAAATTTGAAAGGTAATACAAAAAGAGCGGGCTGTCCAATTGGTTACTGAAAATAACCAGAAGAGGTTTTGTCGTTTTATGATAATATCTACTGGAAAGCACTTCGATACAAAACCAGTAGACACATTGTTTTATCGAAATGACAAACACCCTTTCTGCTTCTGACAAAGTACAAAAGTGACAGTCTGAAAACGATACTGTTCCCCCTAAATTAATGCAACTAATAAAAGTAATGACACGAAATTTGGGGAAGTGACAGATGATTCTTGGTATTGGAGTAGTCAGATAGCCGTCTCTTCATCTCTTCAAGATTCTATACAAGTGCCTGCAAGTTCACAAACTAAGTCATTTACTTTTATCAAATCAAATGGGTAGAACAAGTAATCTCTCGGAGTCTTCTCTAGAGTCTGAATCGGCAGAGGATTTCCAGAAGCAACTTCCAACGTCTCGTAAGAAGATGTTTGAAGACATCCTTTTTCAAGATATGAGGGCTGGGAAGAAAATCCCAAGAAGTTGTGGAATCACCTCTTCCACAACCACAATCATTCAAGGAGAGGGATTCCCGGCAGTCCTTAGATAGGTTCCTGCTTAAGTACTTTTCACTGAAGTACTTCAAGCTGATATCAACAAATGTAGTAGATAAACATTATGTAATGCTTATGGTTTTATGAATGAAAAATCTTATTTTATCATGTCTTTGTTTATCTACTGCTTTTATTGATTGAATAAATAAACAATAAATAAGAAAAACTCAGTTTGTGTAAATCAGTAGAACGGTTCGGTTAACTTGAGACTCTTCAACTTCTTCAACATTAAATGCAACCTGTCTATAAATAAGATAACAACAAATTTTATAGAAATAACAATTCGATATGTCGGACTCAAGCAATTCAGATGCCTGTAGCAGTACGCATGTCTTGGTAACACCAGAGACAAGTCCTCATCTGGAAGCTTTGAAGAAGACCATTGAAGAATATATCTGGATAAAGGTCATGTCTTCATGGTTCAAGGTGCAGTATCTTCAGAATGTATATCAAAATGGTTTTTCTACTACTGCACAAAGAGCAACAGCAAGGAAGTACAAACGGGAGTTTGAAGTTGATCATGTTTCTGAGATTGCTACTGAAAGAGTTCTGCTTCACTTGATGCTCTGGAAGGAATGACATCAGCTAGAAAAGATTTCCAGTGCAGAATCCTTTAAAACGATTAGGAGTCAAGAGTTGAATAACTGGATTTTTGAGTAGCAAGACTCTGTAAGAAATAAATTAGATAATGTAACCTGGTTTCTATTACATTCTAAATAAAAATAATAATAATTGTCACAAGTTGACTCTTTACTCTTCTGCAAATAAATCAATGTTAGTCGAATAACATATAAATGATTTTACCAAAATAATTAAGTTAAATCAATTAAGCCGAGTATATTACGGAAATAAAAAAACTTATTCTCAGGCAGATATTTGTAAAGATGTCTGCTGCTTGTAAATCAGTAGAAACGTATTCCAGACGAATGTTCTTCTTCTGCACATGATATCTAATAAATGATGTCTAATGTCGATGTGCTTTTTCTGGAATGAAGTACTGGATTTTGCGTAATTGCAATGACA